>NC_092105.1:27018031-27318031 GCF_045679555.1 Salvelinus alpinus | reverse complement strand
TTAAGAGTTTATTCGGAAGATAACAGCTCTATAAATATTATTTCGTGGTGTCCCTCTCTGGTTAATTAATATTTACATGATTAGTTCAATCAGGTAATATTAATTACGGAGAAATTGTTTTATAGAATAGCATGTCATAGCAATTAATCTGGCATAGTCAAAGACACGACAAAGAGAATAGCAGAGCATAAAAGGTTGATGCTGACAATGGGGTGTCGATGGAGTGTCTAATGTCTTTGAACTGATCTGACTTGCATGAAGCTTAGATAAAACAGACTGACTGAGGACACAACACACACGTGCACACACACACACGTGCACAAGCATACACACACATACTGTAGTCAGCCACTTTAATTGGGAACAAGGATTTGTTCCAATCTTTGAGTTATTGAGGAAGAGCAATGACTTAATTTGCGTTCACACTGAAAGAGTGAGCCACCAACAATGTACTAAATGTAAACATGCAAATAGTACTCCTAATCAAATCATCCCCATGCTGTGTGTGTGTGTGAGTGTCCTGCAGCTGCCATTTCAGCCCATTAGCAGGTGATCTAATTCTGATTTGATCATACCTCGTTCAGTCTTGTGAGAACAGAACACGCTAACTGCTGTATTCTCTGGTTGCCATGGTAAAAGATAAGAACCAGATACACATGTCCAATGACATCCCACCAGGAAACATAATGAATTCAGGAAATACATAATGAGTTCTGAAACAAAAACCACAGCCAGGGGTTATATTGAGGTTAACCATTTCTGCGGAGGGGGTCATCGGCTGTCACCTGCCCTCCATCGAGGAAATGCACGTGTACGACTCCAGGACAAGGAAGCGTGCAGGAAAGATCATTGTCGACCCCACACACCCCAAACACCCCATCTTTCAAAGACCCCCTCTGGCAAATAGTTCTGGTCAATCTTGACCAAAACCACCTGAACAGTTACTTCCCCGGTGCTGTGGCCCTCACCAACCGGCCATAGGGATTAATAGACTTTGTATTGAGCCGAACACTGCACCTTGCCATCAGTGACCTGTAATACGAATAACTGCATTTGCCCTATGTACACACTATGTACTCCGTTGCATAACACTTTATATGCACTATACACCGTATATTCATCACTACAGTATCCCTCCTTCTGCATACTGTACATATATAACCCCTCTGTAAATTGTATATCCTCACTGTAAATCAGTTTATATTCCAGAGTTTTATGTTTACTGTATTTATAGTGTATATTCTGTAAGTTGACTATGTTGACTTGGTGTCTGTGTTCTGTTCGTACATTGTCTATTGCTGGCAGCAATCAAATTATGGGTTTGCGTAAATGTAGTTGGCTAATAAAGTGATTCTGATTCACATCAGGGTAACAGTTATAGGCCTAGATGGTAATATGCAGGTATGTGGCTAACATGCCCCCCTGATCTCTATCTTTCTGTGCAGGCAGTTTGACTAGTAGTCAATGACAAGACATATATGTGCTCTGCCACAGAATGCCAAATTACGTGATTTCCACACCGTTGTTATAGTAACAATGCAAAATCCTCCATCCACTTCAGAAGACTGGTAAATTACACTTGATGAGAGTCCAACAAAATGTCACTGATAACCAGACTGTGCTCTTCGCTGACACAACATCTTTGTAATTTTAACAGTGTATTCAGAAAGTATTCAGACTCCTTCCATTTTTCCACATTTTGTTACGTTACAGCCTTGTTCTAAAATGGATTAAATACAACAAAAAATCTCATTAATATACATACACACACACAATACCTCATGATGACAACCATTTTTCTTTTTAAATGTGACCTGTTGCCACAAGAACCTGTTGCCCAAAAAAACAGAAATACCTTATTTACATAAGTATTCAGACCCTTTGCTATGAGACTTGAAATTGAGCTCCGGTGCATCCTGTTGATCATTCTTGAGATGTTTCTACAACTTGATTGGAGTGCACCTGTGGTAAATTCAATTGATTGGACATGATTTGGAAAGGCACACATCTCTCTATATAAGGTCCCACTGTTGACAGTGAATGTCAGAGCAAAAAC
This sequence comes from Salvelinus alpinus, assembly GCF_045679555.1. NCBI lineage: Eukaryota > Metazoa > Chordata > Actinopteri > Salmoniformes > Salmonidae > Salvelinus > Salvelinus alpinus. The sequence goes on along the minus strand of NC_092105.1, from coordinate 27,315,975 downwards.
CAAGCCATGAGGTCAAAGGAATTGTCCATAGAGCTCCGAGACAGGATTGTGTGGAGGCACAGATCTGGGGAAGGGTACCAAAACATTTCTGCAGCATTGAAGGTCCCAAGAACACAGTAGCCTCCATTATTCTTAAATTGAAGAAGTTTGGAACCACCAAGATTCTTCCTAGAGCTGGTCGCCCGGCCAAACTGAGCAATTGGGGGAGAAGGGCCTTGGTCAGGAAGGTGACCAAGAACCCGATGGTCACTCTGACAGAGCTCCAGAGTTCCTCTGTGGAGATGGGAGAACCTTCCAGAAAGACAACCATCTCTGCAGCATTCCATCAATCAGGCCTTTAAGGTAGAGTGGCCAGACAGAAGCCACTCCTCAGTAAAAGGCACATGACAGCACGCTTGGAGTTTGCCAAAAGGCATCTAAATGACTCTAAGACCATGAGAAACAAAATTATATGGTCTGATGAAACCAAGACTGAACTCTTTGCTACGTGTCACATCTGGAGGAAACACAGATTTTAGCAGAGATGCAGAGAAGCATATTAAGTTTATTTAAAAAAGAACTACCCATCAGGAGGATACAGACAGTTCGAGAGGTATGGTTAGACAGAGAAAAAATAGACTTTTTTTTACATAGAATTAAGCATAATGGTTATGGCTCTAGATTGCATGAAAAAGCTTTCAGGTGTTTGAAAAATGCTAAATTCTCCAACCACCCTCCTTGTGCCCCCTCTGATGTTTGGGGTGCATGACACCCCTGCAAGCCATTATTATGAGCCCATCCTCCACAATGAAGGTGCCACTAGCCACCTGTGGTCATCACAGCACCCAAGTCTGTACTGTACACCTGAGAAAGAAGAGAGGTATGAGTCTCTCTGTATGACCTTTCTACTATAACTATTTTAATGGCTCAAACAAGCACATCTTATACAGGAAGCGCTTCTCCTTGTCCACAGAGGGCTCAGCAAAGAAACTGCTTGTTTTGCTTTTTCACGGTGTGTGGACATCCACTGTCCTTTCATATTTTATTATGGATAGCATCAAAGAGGAATGAGATGGAGAGACAGAGGAAAGTGTCAGGGTAAATGTCAAACCAATACCCATGTCTGGACTCTGCAGTACCACTAAACCAGATTGGCAAAAAGGATCTGCTTGCTTCTATTGCACATTTTTCCTCTGATGATTCATTTCTAAGAGCCTCAAACTGTTTCTGGATCAGAATTTCATTCTATTCTACATCATTTTCAAATGGTAACATTCACATCAAACATTTGTCTAATTTATTGGTTCTGTTACAGGCTTTGGTTTTTCCGTTTATGTTTTGAGGTTGGACTTTAGCACGTATAGCTCATTAACATGTAGGGCACACCGATTGGTGTCACCTCGTTAGTATGTGTTACACCCCTGCTGGTTGCCGTTTCATTAGTGGAAAGGTGTTTCACCTGTGCTGGCCAAGGTACTATTTAAGAGTGGCTGGCCCAGTTTTCTTGATAGATGCAGAGGGGTAATGCCTTTTAGTTGGTGCTCCCTATTTAGATTTCTAGACAAACAGTCCTTTGTGATTTTGTTTTGGTCCACCTTTTTGTTTTGCTTCCTGTTTTTAAGTTTAGTGTGGGTTTTCCTTTTGTTTGCCTCTTAGTGGGCAAATTTAGTAGGTACTCATGGTGGGTGTCTTTTAGGTTCCAGTCGTTGTTGCTAGAGTGTCTTTCAGAACCCCTCCTAAAACCACCTGTTTTGGTTGTCAGTGACTCTTTGTTAGTTCCCCTTCTGTTTTGAGTGACATTATTTGGTTTTCTTGCTGGGGAACGTAAAAGTTCTCATTATGACAGCAAAATGCTACATGTCCAATGAAAACGTCTGGTATCCAGTGAAATAGATAGGATGTAACAATTGAGACATTACTCTGTCTGCTACTTCATAAGTCTGCATCCCAAATGATATCCTTTTCCCTATATAGTGCACTACAAAGGGGACAGTAATGCACTATATAGGGGATAGGATGACATTTGAGATGCACATTATGGCTTTCTGTTGAGCTGCCAGCAGTACTATTTACTCAACCTGTTACTGGCCAATGAAGTAAAATTGCTCCTGTTCTGTTTTCTTTATTACAGTTTGAGTTAAAAATTCGGCAGGGTTCCACATCAGTGAGTTGATGAGACAATTCTCCCTCTGTGCGTGCGTTAGTGCCTGAAATACTGAACAATTGCCTTGAAGCAATGTACACACACATGACATTGGTTGTTGATAGCTCTTCAAGGCTTGTAACAGATGAGGTTAATAAAACCAATCAGTCAATGTCTGGGTTCAGATGGACCTACAAACAGTACTGTTACAATGGTACAAATAGAGAGATTCAAGACCCTCGTAAGACATCACAGTAAAATAGGATGTATTGTAAAATGGTGGTGTACTAGGAAAGATTGGTTAGTGTGTGGAAAGTGTTAGAATTAAGATTGGTTGATTGGCCGATAAACTTGGAATCCAGTATTAGGAAAGAACTCCCCAGAGAAGCAGAGCAGAAAAGGTAGCTAGCTAGTTTGCTTTTTTGCTGCTAGCTAGCTGAAGAAAAATGTCTGGTTCCCTGTTTGGCCAGAGGCTAGCTAGCTAACGAACCCCAAAGATAAAAATCAACACTCCACCAGCAATGATACCAGCCACAAGTGGTCAGATTGACTCCTCAGTATAGGTGCTATTAACTGATAGCTAACGTTAGCATTAATCACTAACTTACTAACTGGTAAACTTACTTAGGTTAGAAAACGAATAGGTAGTTCGTTTTAGGTAGTTACACACAACAAAACTGCTTAAATCATTCAGAAAACATGTATTTTTTTTGTAGAAAAGAAAAATTAGTGATTTTCAAATGGGGTTTTTCGCCACTTTAACAGCTGCCATCTTGCATTTTTTTGATTGCTCCCGCCTCCTTTGAAGATTCCGCCATTTTGATTGGACCCCAAGATGGGTGGCTCTGCTCAGGGCAAAAAGGTAACTGTATAGCAAAAACGTAGCTAGAGGTAAGTACTTTTTTTTTTGTACTAAAAGGCTGGGAAGGATAAAACCACAGATGAAAGGGGGAAAGAATTTTAATAAAATGATATGAAATGTATTTGCTGCAGTACTATTGAATTATCGATATTAGTGCCCACCACTATTTATCACCGTCTACTTGCATAGACATCAATACTGAATTGTTGGACAACATGGAAAATTCATATTATGTGTTGATTAAATTAAGCCAAAAATGTCCCAGGTTAATGTATTAGACATTCTACATTTGTTGCTAAGATAATTATCTGACAAAAATTAATTAATGATGTGCGCACTTATAATGAAGCCAAGCATGTCAAAAAAGGACGTCTTATGCACTCGTTGTCAATGTTTATATATGCCATAAATTAAACAATATTACATACATCAGAAGGTAATACCTCACATCTGCCATGGATAAAAAGATAGCTTGGTAATATAATTGAATAGACCCATATATTCTCTATGTAATCAAGAAACCGATTGTCTCCCTGACATCTCCTTCCTTTCCATTGAGTTAATGTCAGCCCATAAACACCCCACAGCCCTGGAATTAGAACTATTTTTGTGGAAGCCAGGCACTGAAATAGGCCTAAATGATGTAAATGTTCTCTGTGTCTACAGAAGGGTCTACAACACAACACGAATAGGCTCATAGGAATCCTAAAGAATAATGATTGCTAATTATGTTTACTCATGGTACTGTTATTAAAGGTATCACCCACTTGGCACAGATGTCAATTCAACATGTATTCAACCAGTGTGTGCCCAGTGGGCATGTGCAATATTCATGAATAAAATGCTGCATCATTATGCCTGGTAATAGACTATTTGTGGTTTCCTTTTCTATATCAAAATAGCTATAGCTATTCACCAATATATATGAAAGCTTGTATGGCAGAAATACTTAAATAATTGATCAATCGGACAACAAAAATGTTTTGGGCTGCAGTCTCAATGGGAACAACTATCAACTGCTTCTCTTATTCACAGTTAGAGAGAAGATCAAACAGGATCAAACATTAGACTTAATCCTGACTCCTGGCCCGCATGAACATTGTTCAAAGGTCTCTGTAATCCCCAGGCACGTGGCCCCTTTGAATCCATTCATAAAAAGTGGAAATGGAAAAGCAATAAGGTAAGTTAATGAATGTTTTATCAAGGATCAGCTCTCTGGGTGTGACAAGATAATCCTTTCAGATTAAACAAGCCAAAATGTCAAATACTGCTTTTGGTTAAATCCAGTCAGAGCACATTGATTCCCAGAGGTCCCACTCCCTCAAGAGATAGATGGCATGCTATGTTGCACTCCATACACCTGCTCAACACACACAGAGACACACACACACACACACCACGTACACACAGAGACTCCCTCAGAGAGATGGCATACTATGTTGCACTCCACACACCTGCTCACCCCCTATGTTTCTTCATCCTTTGAGCATCCAGAGAAGTGGGTGTTATTTTGTTGGAGGTTTATTGTTAAATGAAGCCATCTAGTGGCTACGTTTGATAAATGTTCTGTATGATAACCTTACCAGTGCAGTAGAATTTCCCCAAACATTTTTAGCAGTTCGACTGATCTTCTGCTAGATGGCAACAGAAAGAATACTTTATTTTTGAGGACTGATTACATCACATTTTTTGTAATAAGTGTCTGTCTCTTAAATTCCAATCGATGTATATGGGTCTTTGCAAATACAAAAGGTGACTTGATAGTTGTAAATCAAACATTTTGTATGTGTTTGTTTTGTTTCAGCTGTAATTGTGTGTGTAATTTGTTGGTACAGCCAGAGGAAAAGGAAAACTAAGAAGTGTGCCTTTAACCCTAAAAGGTAAATGAATGTCATGTTTTCGCAAGCCTTTTTTTGATCCTTATGAACATTTTTGAATTTTTCAAGCATCTAGTTACCAACAAAAATCATTGATTTCTGTGTTAAAATGGAGGAATTAAAAATGATCTCTTTTGTAAACTAGTGCAGTGTATACGAACTCAATATGGTTTACAACTTACTATTGAAATTTGTAGTAGTAGAATGCACAAGGTGAAATTTCAAAATTGGGTAGTGCATCACCAGTTTTCCTATTGTCATGTTAGTCATTGCATGCCATAGAGTTATTTATAACTTGTCAGAAATTTCCAGATCAACTAGCCCATGTCAGCAAACGTTTTTTAGCTAGGTTTTTAGCCCATAGATTTTGTAGTAATGTTTGAGTCTCAAATGTCACATGCATACACGTTAAACATGACAACATGTATAGAATTGCAAGAAAATTTGGTTTAAAATTGCTGCATTTTCTCTGCACCCCCCTACAGGGAGGAGGTGAGGGCCCTCGGAGTGTGGTGTCAGGAAAATAACCTCACACTCAATGTCAACAAAACAAAGGAGATGATCGTGGACTTCAGGGAGCACCCCCCTATCCACATCGACGGGACAGTAGTGGAGAGGGTAGTAAGTTTTAAGTTCCTCGGCGTACACATCACGTACAAACTGAATTGGTCCACCCACACAGACAGCGTGGTGAAGAAGGCGCAGCAGCGCCTCTTCAACCTCAGGAGGCTGAAGAAATTTGGCTTGTCACCAAAAGCACTCACAAACTTTTACAGATGCACAATCGAGAGCATCCTGTCGGGCTGTATCACCGCCTGGTACGGCAACTGCTCCGCCCACAACCGTAAGGCTCTCCAGAGGGTAGTGAGGTCTGCACAACGCATCACCAGGGGCAAACTACCTGCCCTCCAAGAAAACCTACACCACCCAATGTCACAGGAAGGCCATAAAGATCATCAAGGACAACAACCACCCGAGCCACTGCCTGTTCACCCCGCTATCATCCACAAGGCGAGGTCAGTACAGGTGCATCAAAGCTGGGGCCGAGAGACTGAAAAACAGCTTCTATCTCAAGGCCATCAGACTGTTAAACAACCACCACTAACATTGAGTGGCTGCTGCCAACATACTGACTTAACTCCAGCCACTTTAATAATGGAAAAATGTATGTAAAAAATGTATCACTAGCCACTTAAAATAATGTTTACATACCCTACATTACTCATCTCATATGTATATACTGTACTCTATACCATCTACTGCATCCTGCCATCTTTATGTAATACATGTATCACTAGCCACTTTAAACAATGCCACTTTTATATGTTTACATACCCTACATTACTCATCTCATATACTGTACTCGATACCATCTACTGCATCTTGACTATGCCGTTCTGTACCATCACTCATTCATATATTTTTATGTACATATTCTTCATTCCTTTACACTTGTGTGTATAAGGTAGTTGTTGTGAAATGGGTAGGTTAGATTACTCGTTGGTTATTACTGCATTGTCGGAACTAGAAGCACAAGCATTTCGCTACACTCGCATTAACATCTGCTAACCATGTGTATGTGACAAATAAAATTTGATTTGATTTGAGTTTGCTTTCCAACAGACACTGGAAGACAAATTCACATTTCAGGAGGACAATAACCTAAAACACAAGGAGTTGTGTTACAGTTTTGTTACAGTTTTGAACTTAAATCAGCTTGAAAATCTATGGCAAGGCTTAAAAATGTCTGTCTAGCCATTTTCAGCAACAAAACTTGATGGAGCTTGAAGAATGTGCAAATATTGTACAATCCAGGTGTGCAAAGCTCTTAGAGACTTATTCAGAAAGACTTACAGCTGTAATCAGTGCCAAACGTGATTCTAACATTCACACTCAGGAGTGTGAATACTTATAAAAACATGTTTAACTTTGTCATTATGGGGTATTTGTTGTAGATGGGTGAGAAAAAAAATATATTGAATCAATTTGAATTCAGGCTGTAACACAACAAAATGTGGAATATGTCAGGGGGATGAATAGTTTCTGAAGGCACTGTACGTACCCTGAAAATATATACCGTAGATATTGACCCACACCGGTATAACAAAAAAATTACTCAAAAATGTAAATACCTATTTGGCATCCAGGTAATGTCTCTACACCAAGTTGAGTCTCCTCTTTCAGATGTAATTGGAACTGAGTTGACAGCCCATAGTTCCAAAGTTATAGCTAAAGGTCTGATGGCACCGGCAGGCATTTCGCCTATTTCAGACATCAGGAGTACCGTTATGTCAGATTGGCTCAATCACCAATTTCTCAGCCTCTGAGTATAACAGAAACACAACACTTTGAATGAACAACAGACAAATGTTCATAACAAGTGGCTATGGATGACATTTATCAAAATATCTATTCAAACATGAAAAACACGTCTATTTTGAAACATGAAACGTTACTATAAAGGTGTGTGTGTGTTTTTAAGATATGCTTATGTTGGAGAATTTAAACCATTTTATTGTGCTACAAAGGGTTAATAAAACAATTTTTTTTTAAGTGTTGCTGTTTGACAGAAAGTGTGTTTTTGCTATTTTCAATTTGGGGTCAAAAATGACCCCTGTTGGCACTTTCAGGGTTAAGGATTTATGTGGCTCATCACTGGCCTGCCTGCTAACAGGGAATGCTCTCATAAGGTGTGGCTTGACATTGAAAGGCAGTTCATCTCTCTCGGTGTCTAACACTGGTCTAGGTCTCAGATACACTCTTAGAAAAAAGGTTCCAAAATGGTTCTTTGGCTGCCCCATAGGAGAACCCTTTTTGGTTTCACGTATAACCCTTTTGGGTTACATGTAGACCTCTGTGGAAAGGGGAACACAAAAGGGTTCTACCTGGAACCAAAAAGGGTTATTCAAAGGGTTCTCCTACGGGGACAGACGAGGAACCCTTTAGGTTCTAGATACCGTATACAGGTGACATATATCAGGCTCAGGCTTCTACACTATGAGGTAATGCTGTGGCCTGTGGGCAGAAGTTGTTACAAGGCAGGACTGGTCATTACTGTGACAAGTCAAAGACTTAATGAGGCACTATTAAATATACACTGAGTGTACAAAACTTTAAGAACACGTTCCTAATATTGAGTTGCATCCCCTCAAAACAGACTCAATTCGTCTGGGCATGGACAAGGTGTCGAAAGTGTTCCACAGTGATGCTGGCCCACGTTGACGCCAATGCTTCCCACAGTTGTGTCAAGTTGGCTGGATGTCCTTTGGGTGGTGGACCAATCTTGATACACACAGGAAAATGTTGAGCGTGAAAAACCCAGCAGCGTTTTAGCTCTTGGCATACCTACTACCATACCATGTTCAAAGGTACTTCAATATGTTGTCTTGCACATTCACATGCTGAATGGCACACACACAATCCATGTCTCAGTTGTCTCAAGGCTTAGAAATCATTATTTAACCTGTCTCCCCTTCATCTACACTGATTGAAGTGGATTTAACAAGTAACATCAATAAGTGATCTTAAATTTCACCTGGATTCACCTAGTCAGTCTATGTCATGAAAAGACCAGGTGTTCCTTATGTTTGATACACTGTGTAGCTTACTGGTCTATTAGCTAAATCCCTATAGCAACTCAAGTGCATTCAGAAAGTATTCAGACCCCTTGACTTTTTCCACATTTTGTTATGTTACAGCCTTATTATAAAACGTATTAAATTAAATCATCATTAATCTACACACAATACCCCATAATGACAAAGTGAACTGGTAAACAACATTTTTGCAAATTGATACCTTATTTACATAAGTATTCAGACCCTTTGCTATGAGACTCAAAATTAAGCTCAGGTGCATCCTGTTTCCATTCATCATCCTTGAAATGTTTCTACAACTTGATTGAAGCCCACCTGTGGTAAATTCAATTGATTGGACATGATTTGGAAAGGCACACACCTGTCTATATAAGGTCCCTCAGTTGACAATGCATGTCAGAGCAAAAACCAAGCCATGAAGGTCAAAGGAATTGTCCGCAGATCTCCGAGACAGAATAGTGTTGAGGCACAGATCTGGGGAAGGGTAACAAAAAAGGTATGCAGCATTGAAGGTCCCCAAGAACACAGTGGCCTCCATCATTCTTAAATGGAAGAAGTTTGGAACCACCAAGACTCTCTTAAAGCTGGCTGCCCGGCCAAACTGGGCAATCAGCGGAGAAGTGCCTTGGTCAGGGAGGTGACCAAGAACCCGATGGTCACTCCGACAGAGCTCCAGAGTTCCTCTGTGGAGATGGGAGAATATTCCAGAAGGACAACCATCTCTGCAGCACTCCAGCAATCAGGACTTTATGGTAGGGTGGCCAGACGGAAGCCACTCCTCAGTAAAAGGCATGACAGCCCACTTGGAGTTTGTCAAAAGGCACCTAAAGGACTCTCAGACCATGAGAAACAAGATTCTCTGGTCTGATGAAACCAAGATTGAACTCTTTGGCCTGAATGCCAAGCATCACGTTTGGAGGAAACCTGGCACCATCCCTACGGTAAAGCATGGTGGTGGCAGCATGAAAGATGAACAGTGAAATGTACAGAGCGATCCTTGATGAAAACCTGCAACAGAGCTCTCAGGACCTCAGACTGAGGCAAATGTTGACCTTCCAACACGACAACAACCCTAAGCACACAGCCAAGACAACACAGGAGTGGCTTAGGGATAAGTCTCTGAATGTCCTTGAGTGGCCCAGCCAGAGTCCGGACTTGAACCCGATCGAACATCTCTGGAGAGACCTGAAAATAGCTGTGCAGCGATGCTCCCCATCCAACCTGACAGAGCTTGAGAGCATCTGCAGAGAAGAATGGGAGGTAGAAACTCCCCAAATACAGATGTGCCCGCTCTTGTAGCGTCATACTCAAAAAGACTCGAGGCTGTAATCGTTGCCAAAGGTGCTTCAACAACCTACTGACTAAAAGGTCTGAAAACCTATGTAAATGTGATATTTCATTTTTTTTTTATATACATTTGCAAACATTCCTAAAAACCTGCTTTTGCTTTGTTATTATGGGGTATTGTGTGTAGATTGATGAGGAAAAAAACAATCAAATACATTTTTGAATTAGGCTGTAACAACAAAATGTAGAGAAAGTCAAGGGGTCTGATTACTTTTCGAATGCACTGTATTTCTTCATATTCACTGAAGGAAACATATGCCTCTCAATATGCAAAAAGCTGTATCACTCATTTTTAACATATCTCTTCTCATATCTCTCTTGTCTCAGCTCCATTCACACAGAGCAGGCAAATGAACAGTTCACTGGCACAACAAAGGTGTTATAAAAAGCATAATAATAGAGACAAAGATTTTATTTAGAGCAAATTTAAAAAGAACAGTTTTGTGGATTGTAGAGATGATGGGAGGTTTCCATCTATTGAGGAGCTACCCCTGGAAAAACACAGTGCAGATTGACCCTGGTTTGTACTCATGTTAATCTAACAGCTCTTCACTGTGATTGGGCTGAATTCATTCCTCTTAATTACGCATCATTTGGCTATCTTTAATTGCTTTCCTAGCAGCTGTCCAATAAGCTTTGGCAGCAGACAACATAGTGGAGAGCAGCAGACCTGGGTTCAAATAGTATTTTACATTTTTCATATACTTTGAGCGTTTGCTCTAGCCTGCCTTGAGTGCCAGGTAAGCAGGGAGTTACAGTTTTGGGACTGTTCTATTGATCCAGGCAAGCTCAATCGAGCACGGATAAAGTATTTTAAATGATTTCAAATAGTATTTGAACCCAGGTCTGGAGAGCAAATTAGAGCTTGAGCCTGCAGTGCATTCAATCCACTGCCCAAAGAGGAGAGATGTGTATGTGTGCTCAATCTGCTGCCCAGAGAGTAGAGAAGAGGACACATAATCAATTCCACTGTCTTTGTTCTGCCTACTCAACCCTGTGAGTCCAGTGGGCTTGAAATAAAACAGTAAGATTCAGTCATTATGATGGATTTCTAAAGGGTAATGAAGACGAAAACAACAACAATATGCTATTAATGTGTTACAGAGTTACCATGACAGAGAAATTGTCTGAATTCTGACCCTGTAACACCATAGGTTACTCTAAACTAACCCATACTGTATATAACATATGTACAGGTAACTGCCAAAATAATGGAAACACTACAGTACATGAGGGTTCTGGTGGCTGTTTTCTTGGCATGGTTTAGGTCCACTCAACCCCTTAGAGGGTAAACGCCAGTAAATACTCAGCCATTATTTCTATCCTGAAGGGAGTGGATGACAATGCTCCCATCCACAGGGCACGAGTGGTTGATGAGCTTAAAAACAATATAAGCCATATGCCATGGCTGTCTCAGTCACCAGATCTCAACCCAATTGGACACTTATGGGAGATTCTGGAGCGTTTTCCATCACCTTCAACAAAACACCAAATTATGGAATTTCTCATGGAAGAATGGCGTCGCAAACCTCTAATAGAGTTCCAGACACTTGTAGAATATATGGCAAGGTGCATTGAATTTGTTCTGGTGGCTCATGGTTGCCCTATTAAAAAAAGTTATGTTAGTGTTTACATTATTTTGGCACTTAACTGTATATTATAGGATATTCCTGATTTACAATATCTTCCTCAAGTGTGTTTTGATTGTTTTCTGTAGGTGATGTAAATGAGTCCTGTCATATGTCCAACCCCAGCTCTTATCTGACCAACTTGCTTTGAATAAGGAAGATTTGTAACTTCAATTCCTGATGATATAATATATTATCTCGAAAGAAAAAAGTATTTTAGTGACCTCAGCTGTGTGGGCTATGAAATTGTGCAATAATGGGATTCAATTAAACTGGTGTTTTTGAACAGGTGAGGCCAGGGCCGTGCACAGACATTTGAGAGGGCAAGTGCTAAAAATGAAAAAAGGGCACCCACCGGCGGAGAAGTGAGGTAGGTGGGTGGCTAACTTGACAAGGTCATAACGACTAGCGGGAAGTGGGATCAGAACAAAACGACAAACACTGTATCCAAAAAATATAATTATACCACCATCCAAAAGGGCACTTTGTGAGTGGGAGGGTAAAGGGGCAGGTGCTCGGGCACAGGTAGACCCTTATCTGTGCACGTGCCTGGGTGAGGCCAAACAAATGTAAAAAATTACTTCAATAAGATGTTGTGCAAGCTGCATGATGTTGTCAAAGTCTCAGAGGCCACTATGCAGCTTGCCAACTCCACTTTGGGTGTGTGGCAGGGTGCAACAAGGTCCTGTGGGTCTGGGTCCCCATGGAAGGACTGTGTTTATGTGCTGCACTCACCATGGGCATTGTTTAGTAGGCCTAAATGTTGAGATAACAGAAAACTGACATGAAGTGGTCAACATGTTAGCCTAAACCTTTGGAAATACAGTTTGGGTTGACTGGAAGTCACTGGGCTTTTTAGCATACAGTTTTGAAGATTGTCCATGCTGTTTCAAACACTGGTAATGACACACTCAAAGTTCCTAAATGGTTCTTTGTGGAGGGACAGGGTTCTACCAAAAACTGTTTTGATGTGAATAACAATTGTTAGAAGACAAGGGTTCTTTGTAAGGTAAAGGGTTATACCTAGAACCTTTAACATCCTAAGAACAGTTTTTGGAAGAAAGGGTTATTTGATTATTCTTTGGAAGACAATAATTATTATTTTTAAGGCAAGAAGGGTTATTTGGAAGGCAAGAAAGGTTCTACATAGAACCATATATCATATATCCAAACATGCTATATTGTAGGGTGATTTTCTACATCACTTTGCAAGCCAGGATAATGTGACTTGCGGGCCTGATGTGGTCTGTAAACCAGGAGTTTCCTAACACCACTGTGTTAGGGTATAACTAGGCCCACAAAGAAAGGCCTTGCGATATATGTAATGTATTGTCATAAAGAATGTAATTTTAATAAGGCTGGCGGAACTGTTCATAGAGGGTTCTAGGAAGAACCCACCAAAGAAAAAACGGTCATATAGGGTTCTAGGTAGAACCATATTCAGGGGGTTCTATGAAGAGCCCACTATAGAGCGTTCTAGGTTCTCCCTAGCACCAAAAATGGTTCCCCTATGGAACAAAGAACCATATATGGTTCTACTTAGCACCTTGTTTCTAAGAGTGTAGGGTATATCTATAGGGAGATAATGAGGTCTACGTGAAATCGTGTTTAGGCTACTACAAACCCTCTGTTACTCATCTTGCTTTTATTAAAAATAAAGGTGATACCCTACACTGTAAAAAGTTGCTGCCTAACTCATTAAAGAAATTGAGTAGTGGCTACTCAAACATCTCTAATGGTCAGTAGAACTCAAATCATAAAAGTGGTACTAACTCATATGTCAATATGATTTTTTTCACTTAATGTTTTTCCATAATGTTAACAAATGTTAAGTTATTCAGTAAATGTAACTTTATTGATTTGTGTTCTGCTAATGTCAAGTTATTGCGTTTTTATAAGTTATGATTATTTAATATTTTAAAATCAATCTAACATTTATTAAATAAGTTGTTCTTAATTGATTCTATTATGTTTTACGTTTTTACTTAAAATAATAAAGTAGTAGTCAGTCACATTGATAGCTGAGTAACAATTGCTTGATGTATCTGTGTTGTGCTGATTATAGAATTAAACTTTTTTGCAAGTGATGAATACTTAATAGTGCTACATGGCTCTGTTTTTAGAGGATTGAGGGTAATTCTTTATTTTTTTACTTTATGATACTTTTATACAATGTTGTATGCATGTTTGAAGAAAGATAAGTATATTTCTAAAATAGTATTAAGCAGTTTGTTGTGCTATGAGGTGTAATTGCACATGTTGAACAGATATCAAAACCGCCAGGCAAATTGATGTTCAATAATGAGACAAGCCATTCTCACCATCAACAAGGTCATGTGCACGCCTCTAATGGCAGAGGATAATGCAGCATCCTGTAACATACTGTAGCCGTGGGAAGTAAGGTTGCTTTTTTTCACAAAAGTAATAGTCCTGTATTAGCGTATATATCTTCTATCCGTCTGCTACGCCAGCGTGTGCAAAAGTATGTAATTCTCAGCACCCACAAAACAGTTAAATATTTACAACTTAAAAATATAATCATATGGGTCACTTTATGACACAGATCAAAAATATAAACGCAACATGTAAAGGGTTGGTCCCATGTTTCATGAGCTGGAATAAAATATTGCAGAAATGTTTCATATGCACCAAAAACGTATTTCTCTCAAATTTTGTGCACAAATTTGTTTACATCCCTGTTAGTGAGCATTTCTCATTTGCCAAGATAATCCATCCACCTGATAGGTGTGGCATATCAAGAAGCTGATTAAACAGCATGATCATTACACAAGTGCACCTTGTGCTGGGGACAATAAAAGGCCACTCTAAAATGTGCAGTTTTGTCACACAACACAATGCCACAGATGTCTCAAGTTTTGAGGGAGTGTGCAATTTGCATGCTGACTGCAGGAATGTCCACCAGAGCTGTTGCCAGATAATTTAATGTTAATTTCTCTACCATAAGCCGCCACCAATGTCGTTTTAGAGAATTTGGCAGTACGTCCAACCGGCCTCACAACCGCAGACTACATGTAACCACGCCAGCCCAGGACCTCCACATCCGACTTCTTCACCTGCAGGATAGTCTGACCAGCAACCCGGACAGCTGATGAAACTGGGTTTGCACAACCGAAGAATTTCTTCACAAACTGTCAGAAACCGTCTCAGGGAAGCTCATCTGCGTGCTCGTCGTCCTCACCAGGTTCTTGACCTGACTGCAGTTCGGCATCAGAAACGACTTCAGTGGGCAAATGCTCACCTTCAATGGCCACTGGCATGCTGGAGAAGAGTGCTCTTCATGGATGAATCCCAGTTTCAACAGTACGGGATAGCGTGTATGGCGTCGTGTGGGCGAGCGGTTTGCTGATGTCAATGCTGTGAACAGAGTGCCCCATGGTGGTGGTGGGCTTATGGTATAGGCAGACATAAGCTACGGAAAATGAACACAATTGTGCTTAATCAATGGCAATATGAATGCTCAGAGATATCGTGATGAGATCTTGAGGCCCATTGTCGTGCCATTCATCCGCCACCTCATGTTTTAGCATGATAATGCGCAGCCCCATGTTGCAAGGATCTGTACACAATTCCTAGAAGCTGAAAACATCCCAGTTCTTCCATGGCCTGCATACTCACCAGACATGTCACCCATTGAGCATGTCTGGGATGCTCTACATTGACGTGTATGATAGAGTGTTCCAGTTCCCTCCAATATCCAGCAACTTCACTTTTTTAAGGTATCTCTGATCAACAGAAGCATATCTGTATTCCCAGTCATGTGGAATCCATAAAATAGGGCCTAATTTATTTATTTCAATTGATGGATTTCCTTAAATGAACTGTAACTCAGTAAAATCCTTGAAATTATTGCATGTTGCATTTATATTCTTGTTCAGTGTACTTTAACTATTGAACACTGGAATACTTTGAGTTGGGTTACTCCAATTGTTCTAGGAAACGGGTTCCCCCCCCAAAAAATGTTAGCAGAACTGATTACTTTCTACAGTTTATAAAAAAAACTATTAAAAGTTGTAGTCTGTCAGAGACAATGTGAGTGTACAAAACATTATGAACACCTGCTCTTTCCATGACATAGACTGACCAGGTGAATCCAGGTGAAAGCTATGATCCCTTATTGATATCCCTTATTGATCACTTGTTAAATCCACTTTAATTAATGTAGATGAAGGGGAGGAGGCAGGTTAAATAAGTCGTTTTAAGCCTTGAGACCATTAAGACATGGATTGTGCATGTGTGCCATTCAGAGGGTGAATGGGCAAGACAATAGATTTAAGTGCCTTTGAACAGGGTATGGTAGTAGGTGCTAGGCGCACCGGTTTGTGTCAAGTACTGCAACGCTGATGGTTTTTCACACTTAACAGTTTCCCCTGTGTATCAAGAATGGTCCACCACCCAAAGGACATCCAGCCATTGGAGTCAACATGGGCCAGCCAGCATCCCTGTGGAACGCTTTCCGACTCCATATTAGGAAAGTATTCTTAATGTTTTGTATAGGTTAAGTTGAAATATTGAATGAACTGAATGACATTATAAATACCTGCATAAATAATTAAATCCTTTAAATCGTAAGCCCTTTATTGAAGTGCACACTATATGTAGTATTTAGCCTACAATATATAGAAACTTGACTCTTTTTTATTCTCTATTCAGCGCACTGACATTCACTCTGACTACAGCGTACAGTTAATGATGCGTTGATAAGGGCAACGAAAGTTTCAGCACTTGCCTTCTTCGCTGATGACAGACACCTTCTGCATCTCTCGAGCGACCTTTTGAACCGCATTTTTAATGACGGCGCTCGGTCCAGCTTCGGTCAGGTGGTCCTCGTTCTCTGCTGTCCAAACCGGTTCTTCTCGCTCGGTGACTATGACCGAGACAACTGCCGTTTTCCGTCGCGTGAGGGTCGAAGAGAGAGTGCCCATGTAGAATACGGAATTCCCCGCCGAAACTTGTCAACTTGTGAGAGGTACAGCCTTCCCGCGAGCGAAACCTCACAGCGATAGAAAGCCCATGGCCACACCTGTTGGATGCAATATTCGCCTGTGGATTTTTTTCTCACAAAATATGAAGCATGCCATACAGCCTAGTTGTAGCCTTGTAGTAGTTTCGTGGTGTCACTTCCCAGCTCGCTGCTATTGATGTTCAGTAGTCTAAACACAGTTGTCTTTTCTACCACAGCATCCTCTCGATTAGGCTGCAATATTAGAACCGCTCTGTTGTGATTGAACGTGACTAGCATACGCGCAAACGGCATTTGGCATTATTGTGCCCTATTCAAACATGTGAGTGGATAGTCAGATTAATATAATAGTTAGTTGAAAACGTTTACATGCTTTGCGAGAAGAACGACTCCCTAATGATCCTGTTTACATGGACACATCTGACATCAGTACCTGATGGGACTTTTGCTAAATGCAGAAAATCGCCAATCAAAATAAACGTTCTAACACAGTGACCATGTTATTTTTGCGAAGCATATTTGATTATGAATTCGGACATATAAAGTCTGGACATGAAAACTATTTCTAAAATGCATACTTTTATTTTTTTGTGAACACACTTCACTCGCGCATAAGAGGGACGTTTGCGTTGCTGGTCCTGGCACATGCGCAGATTAAATACACCGCTTGAACTCCGATTACTCTGTATAGATGTCCTAACAATTCGAAATATTGTTCAGAAAACCAGGTGTTTTAATCGGCGTATGTTTACTTCGATTTTGACCTTATGCCGAATAGATAAGCAGAGTAAGGTGTTTACGTGACTATTTACATACTCTGCTTTATGCCAGTATCAGGTTAATATCGAATTATTCGTGTGCATGTTAACATACTTAATGTGTAGGCTAATAATAATGTTCTAATCATCAAATTACACTGCTTTGACGATGTGTGATATTAAGCCCATTAATCGAGTGCATCTGTCCAAAGAGTTTAGTCCTGTCTAAGTAGCCTATAGCCTGCTAAATGTTATATTACATGATTATAACTTGTTTATAAGTGGTTATTATGCATAAGGACATAATACTGCCATTGTAATCAGATGTAATTAATGTCACGATAATCAGCCAACAAGGATAGAATAGGATAGAATAACTTTATAAACTCAATTGAATGGAGATAAACTCTTCAGTAGCAATATTTTATTCAAACATTCTGAATTTACACACACACATTGATCCAAAGGGTGCATTTATGCATTAATCAACATAGGTTCTTAACAACACAATTCACACTAGTTCCCGAAACATATATTATGTTGTAAATGTTAGCAGTAGCCTAGCCTACATTGAGTATGGAAGAATAATTAACTTCAATAATTATATGTTTACATTCTAGAACAAGAGTTCATAACATTTTATCAAACATGTTCATATAAAAGAATTTAACATTAATAAAGATCATATTTCAAACACCCACAATTATAGTAATTTTTTTTGCAATAAAAAAAACCAATTTTAAACTTATAATAACAACATCAAAAATAATGCATGTCTGTTACAAAATCATGGAAGTACATTATAACATTTAAAATCTAGCCTCCAGTATATTATTATCTTAGCTTATTCAACGTCGCATAGATCAGGGGTTTTCAAATTTGGGGGAAATATTTTTGGGGATTTTATGTGAAAAAAAATGTTTTTATGAATATCGCTGCTACAACAGAATACCATCGTGGATACTATTGTTAAGTCTCTGCGTCCAGTATGGAGGACGTTAGAGGTAATTTCACGAGCCAATGCTAACTACCGTTAGCACAATAACTGGAAGTCTACAGGAACCGTTAGCATGCTAGCTAGTATGCTACCATCTGACTCTGGGGAAGTAGATAAATGGCTTCATTGCCAAAATCTCGAACTATCCCTTTAATATGATGCTAATTACCAGGTTATTTTCTGTATAGAAAATTCTTAGGCCGCCGTTTCGGGATGGAAAAACAGTTTCAGTGTCAACTTAAACTACCAAAACCAGATAGAAAGCATGCAGAAAAGATATTGAACTATGTATAGTTTTAAGTAGTAGCATCTTTTAGAACTAACAATCAAATAAAAGCTAGACAGTCAGGGAGAATCGAAAATTCCAGGGCACATGCACATTGGTTTAATAATGTTTGAGCAGAAGCACACAGCGGTAGCCACGGCAAAATGCATAGAATTGCTGGAAATTAGCTTAAAATCTGCTAAATGTTCTCTCAACTCAATGGAAAAATATGTAGAATTGCAGAAAATTTGCTTCACAACAGCAAGTTGAGTCGAGTTTACACTTCCAATGAACTGTAGGGAGGTCAAAATAATTAAACAGTCTACCAAATCTATTCATTTAAAATTGATTACTTATACTTTCAATTATCATTCACCTGATGATAAGATGAGACAATACATTATTTTACTTTTGCTAACAAATGATGGGGCAAGGAAAGTTTCTGAAATCCCTTGCCATAGATAACATCCCAACATACAATAAATAATATGTTAAGACAAAGTAAGAAGATGTCCATAATATTTCTTAAACCAAGATTTAAGTTAATAAAATTAAAACTATATTAAATAATACAGTTTAGTCGGTTTTCTCGAACTTTCACCTCACACGTTTTGGTACAAAAAAGGAAAGACTCAAAATGAACTTAAGAATTGTTGCACAGACATGGTTCATAAAGTTGAGAATTGTATATTTATACCTTTATTAAATTGTGGCCTCATACCACCCTCAGTGGTTTATAGAAATTGATAACAGAGATGTTTAACTATTGAATAACACTGGACCCACAGTGTATATTGATAGGCCATTGTAGGGCTTTTGAAAAAATTTAGTCTAATGAACACCTCAACATGATGTTGGGGTACCTTGGGTATTAGGGGTCTTAGTAAGATCCAAAATGACACCTTATTCCCTATATGTTGCACTACTTTTGACCAGGTCCCCAGCGCATTATACCGTATAGGAAAATAGGGCACAATTTTGGACACATCAGAATGGCCTCCTTGTGAGAAACAGTGGCTGATGATGAAATGCATTACTCTGGCTCTGGAGGTGTTGCTGTTGTTGCTCATGCATAGCCCACACCATTGGCTTCTATGCCCCCTTTCAGTTTGAAACCTTTCAACTGTTCAAGAAACCCTGGGTTTGGACACGTGGCTGGCCGAGCCGATTTCACCAAGGTAAACGCATCATTGAAAGGCTTTCCTTCCGTGGACATCAGGTATCCAATGACGACCGAGGCTGACCTCGAGACTCCAGAATTGCAGTGAACCAACACAACTCCTTTCTGAGGGGGAAGAAGAGAGAAACAAGCCTTATGTTAGTAGAATGTGCACAAACAGACTTCAGCCCAGCTTGAACAAAAAAGTAATCAGGTGGTCAATTGAGGGACTTAATTAAAAAAAATATGTTCCTTACCCCAGGAAACCTGTTGAAGTGTCCTGGGGTAAGGAATGTTTTGGGGGTATGATGCATTATGTCAGTTTAGTGCTATCCAGTCCAAAAGAATGAGACCTGATGTGCTCGGCTGCTTTAAATTTGAATCCCATGTCTTCAATTCACACAGGTCAATCTAATAAAATACTTTTATGCTAATCACACATAATGGGAAAATTTCAAGCTATAAGGTGATAGAGTTATTCTCCCACTTAGCTAAAAGCAACATGGATGCTTTGATTAGGCAGTTGGAGTTACCCCTGCATCCCAGATTACATAGGGAAGTAAAAAGAGCCACTGACCTCCATTCAACAGAGAGTGGAAACTTATTTCCAAAAGGCCCAGTCATTGTAATCATAAACCTTTGGTGAATTTGCAACATGTGACAGTGTCAGGTTGTTGCGTGATAGGCACAGCGATTTGGTAAAAGGTTGTATAGTAAACAAAGGGCCACTAGTGATAAGATCTTTCTACAACAGGCTAAATTATGCATGGTGAAAACTCAGCCATGTATTATTTACTACAGAGTGGATACAGAGGTAGGGAGGATACCTAGATACCTACTGGTAGGGAGGGAGGCCTTACATTGGCTCACTGCTGTCCAGTATCAGATATATGCCAGGTCATCAACTTGAACACTCAAAGAAATTACTATTAAAGTAAAGTAATTTTACCTACAGTATGTACTGTATACAGCAAAGTGATTATCAAATAAAATTGTATTTATCACATGCGCCGAATACAACCGGTGTAGACCTTACCGTGAAATGCTTACTTACAAGCCCTTAACCAACAATGCAGTTCGATACATGGAGTTAAGAAAATATTTACCAAATAAACTAAAGTGAAAAATAACAATAACGAGGCTATATACAGGGGGTGCCGGCACCGAGTCAATGTGCGGGGGTACAGGTTAGTCGAGGTAATTTGTACATATAGGTAGGGGTAAAGTGACTATGCATAGTTTCTCCTTGATATAAAACATCTGATTATTAACGTATGCCGCTTTCTTTACAACCACCACATCATGGAGACCGGTATCAATCATAAAAATTAGCAAGTGTAAATAACTTTCATGATGTGTCATCTTTCATGATGAGTAGGAATGTTGAAACTGTCAGGTAAGATGAATGCAGTGAAAGATACGGTATTAAAGCATAAAAATAAAGAAAACAGCGAAAAGGAAACTGGATATTGCAGCCCCCAATTAGACTATATTAGCCTGCAATGTTGTGAAAACACATACAACTTACCTCTGCATTTGCTTGGTCTATGAATTTTGAGCACTCTTGGAAATAGGATGTTATGTCAGTATCAGGAACATCCAGAATGCTCAGTGTTTTATAAATGAACAGGTCTGGAAATGCGTTTTCAACACCATAGGCTACATTCAAAATGTGGGACACCTGAAATGGAGGAAGAACATTTATGAAACACCAAAACAAGACAGAAAATTGTATTAAATATAAAGCTTATCTCTATGACATAAAACAATACCTTATATTTTCTCAAAGTGCCAAAGTCATGTGCAGCATCTTGTGAGCCTACAACAAGAAAAAACAACCATCAAATTGTGAGCCTGTAAGAAATTGTTTTAAATTGAAATATTTTTAACTGAGCATAGATATTTTTATGATATTTACTTCAGTAATGATAAAGATGTTATTTTTTTCAAAAACATGAGTTTAAACGGTATATTGAGGAAAGATTAAATGTGTTTACATGCAATAATATAGTAGACTCAGTCTCAGAGACAAGAAACTGAAAACGTAAGGCCTCATATCATACTGACAGCTACAGTATGTGTGTCTGTGTAGGCACCTGTCAATTATCCCCTGTCAATAACACACATCTCATCGACATCCACTCACCTAATAGTAAATAAGGTTTAATAACTCCAACTTGTACGTCCCAGCTGTTGTCCTGCACATAGCCGCATGCTGTCTGAGGCTGAGTTTTATCCTCTACAACATGTATAGTCGACCCTTTCCATGTCTCAATAATCCTCCTGCCGCTCAACGTCGTCACGCGGGTGCATTGCTTTCTCAAATTGGTCTTGGAAAATGTCTTGATTTCCTGGGCAAGAGACTGCATCGCCTTTGTTTTCTCAAAACAAAGCAAAGGAGAAAAAAAGAATCCAGTGTTAGATTGGTCTGCCACTCTACCAGTCTAGGCTACTCCATTGGATGTAATGTTCACAGTGCCTAGCTCCTGGTTCAAATGGACTCCTGCGTGTTGATGGGCAGGTTTTGTCAACCCCAACTTGAAAATTGAGAACTCAGATTAGTCACTCAGCCTTTATGGGGGCCAGAGTATTTTTCTAGGCGTCACAGATGTCACTATCACATGATGCCATCATTGTGTGTGTGTGTGTGTGTGTGTGTGTGTGTGTGTGTGTGTGTGTGTGTGTGTGTGTGTGTGTGTGTGTGTGTGTGTCCCATAGGCTATTCAGTTTGGTGCAGTGGTATAGTATTTCAAAGTCTATTTTACATGCTGTCATCATAATGTTCAAACATAACTGAGGATTTTGGACATTAATATAAAATATTCACATTGAGACATCCAGCCACACTTTATTGTTGCCTTTTTAATGTAGGCCTTCAATGTAGGATCAAATACTTGAGAACTATTTTGTCGTGGGTGTAGCCGCCTACATATAGGCCCATATTCCTTCCCTAGAATAAAATGCTGGTCACGTGACGTGCATTTGGATTGCAGGAAACAGCCTGTCAGCCTCGTTTTCGTAAAATAGGACAACACCTAGTAAAAACCGCGACGGGAGAGAGGAGTGGGGATTGGCGAAACCGCTCCACCCACAGAATGGGCGAATTGTAACATTGTAGCACTGGAGTGTCACTATTTTCACAACAAACAAAACGCGGCAGCAATTCTACAACAAATATTTTACAAGAATCAGTAGCTATGTCGGCAACACTGTCGCGCGGCTCGCTCCAACCTGGCCAGCAAAAACTGGCCGAGAAATTTACCATTTTGAACGACAGGGGCATCGGAATGCTCACTCGCATCTATAATATCAAGAAGGTAAGATACCAGTGTAATTCTTCGGTTCATAATAAATTGTACTGCATTCAAGAGATTGAAAGATCAAACACCCCAAAATCATATGTGGTGTATGGCAGAAACCTTTGTTTTGAAACCCAAAGCATGACAGCTACGGCTGCAGAATGCCAGTCAAGGCCCTCTTAAAAATGTGTTGCAGATAAGCTAACGTTATTTGGCTAGCCAAGCCCACTCATCAATAGGACAAATAAATCACTGTTTTCTGAGATTGGTCTATTTCAATCTTCGTGTAAAAAGAATAATAACTCATAGGCTACTTACTGAAAGCTATGGTTCACTGGCTTGAAATAAAATAGTATCTCACTGAAATAGCCTATAATGTAACAACATGCCTAGCTTTGCAGTAAATGTTGTGCTTGATGGCTAGCTAGCTACATAGTTTCTGCTGCATACTTGCATAAAGCACCACAATATTAGTCAAATAAATTGACAAAGGAATGCTTTTCTAGGTTCTTTAGCCAATGCTAAGATTGAAGTCGGAGATCAATATAATGGGAACACATTTATAATCAGTCAGATTAGCAGTTACCATCTGACAGACACATATTGGCACATAATGACTGAAGCATACTACTTACTAACCAATGGCACGGCAGTATCTACAGTTGGTATACATGTATGTTATATGGTTGTTACGCAGTTGTTATAAATGCCTGATGCACCGGAGCACATACTGTATAGGTCCTGGTTTGAAAAACATTCAGTAAACACACATTTTCCTGGGATAGAAGGGAGAAGTATTTTAAAGAAGCCACAGTTTTACAGGTACTTATGATTTGTTTGTTACACTTACTCATAGTGATAGTGGGGATGTTGTGATATACTGATTCCATACTAGGGCCACTTTCCTGGACACAAATTAAGTCTAGTGCTTTTTAGTCCAAGACTCTTAATCTGTGTCTGGGAAATTGGCCCATGGTGTTTAATTTACTAATTGTAAAAACCTACAGAGAAAACCACTCTTAGTAGCATTATTACTAGTGTATTAGTATTCACTATTAATTTATAATAAAAAAAGTCATCAATGTTTATTGGTTGCATACACAGTTTAGCAGATATTATAGTGGGTGCAGCAAAATGCTTGTGTTACTAGCTCCAAATGATGCAGTATAATGTCAAACAAGTACACAAATAATCAAAGAGTAAACAAGTTACAATAAGCAATCACGAATGTCAGGATGAATCCAATTTAACAACTCAAATAGCACTGTAACAGTAATAAAAATGCAATCTATATGTTTGTACACCGGAATACTTTTCACAGGATATACTAAGAATGATATGTACATCAGTAGATATATTAGAGTGAGCAATGTCAAGAATCCAGTATATAAATAAATATGCAGTGTGTATAAA
Source organism: Salvelinus alpinus (assembly GCF_045679555.1). Lineage (NCBI taxonomy): Eukaryota > Metazoa > Chordata > Actinopteri > Salmoniformes > Salmonidae > Salvelinus > Salvelinus alpinus. The sequence goes on along the minus strand of NC_092105.1, from coordinate 27,291,671 downwards.
CAGTGTAACTATGTGTGTGTGTGTGTGTGTGTGTGTGTGTGTGTGTGTGTGTGTGTGTGTGTGTGTGTGTGTGTGTGTGTGTGTGTGTGTGTGTGTGTGTGTGTGTGTGTGACCTGATAGACGGCTAATGATGTCTGTTCAACAGTCTGATAGCCTGGTAATAGAAGCTGCTTCTTAGTCTCTCTGTCTTGGCTCTGATGCACCTGTACTGATTCCATCTGCTAGACGGTAGCCAGGTAAACAGTCCGTGGCTTGGGTGACTGATATATTACTTATTCATAGTGGGGACTGGCGAGGTGTGTCATGAATGGCAGATTCCATACTAGACGTTAGGTTTGGGCGATATACCATTTATAACGTATACCGAGGTATTTCGAAATACCAAAGGTATGATTTTCAATAGCATTAAAACAGCAGCAGCTCTGGGGGTGCGTGCTACACCACTGTTTATAAATATAAGTATAACTATATGAAATTTATATCTAGCTCAGGGCTCCGGCTATGTATTTGGTTTGCTAACTTGCTAGCTAAGTGGCTAGATGTAATGATCAAGCTTCTTGGTTACAGCAGAAACATTCAATCCCATCCTGGATCAAGATCCCTGCTAAAATTGTTTTGTGTGTCCCTTGTGTGCACTTCCAGTAATACCGTATACCTCAGTATGGTACAGAGACAGTATGACAATCTGTGTACCAACCAACCCTACTAGACGTTTCAGTCAGTGTAACAGAGAAGAGCATTCTTAGAGTGTAGCAGTCCATTTTAATGACTTTGATACAGTGACAGTCAGTCCTTTAATGATGAGAGAGAGTACTGTGTTGGTGTCCCAAATGGCACCCTATTCCTTATATAGTACACTACTTTTGACCAGGGTAGTGTACTATATAGGGAATAGGGTGCCATTTGGGACAATAACTGGGTATCAGAGATTCTTTGCCGACTTGGCAGCAGATAGAAGGCTGTCCAGTGTGTAGCTGAATGGAGGCTAGTGGAGAATCATGCCTCTCTGCCTTGACTGTCTGTCTGCTAGTACCCTCCAGCCAACCAACCCTTGTGCTGAGGGTCTACCTGGCCTAGTAGGCCTATCCCTTTATAGGCACCACACAAACATCTTCTGTGTCTCACTCCCTCACTCCCAACTCTCAATTCAAGTTAGATGTGATAGAAACATTAGCATAAAAACATTATGCAGATACAGAATTCAAACGGAAAAAACGTACCCCAGGACACAAGATGACTATCATGATGACCACAAGATACAGGATTGTCACTACACGCAAGAGCTTAGTTGTGTGACGATTTGTCACTCTCTGTTGCAGTCAATTTGTGTGTAATATTCAGCCTATTACTCATATATTTCCATTTATATACCTCAGTTTTTATGTTCAGCATGACACAATAGGCTACATGCCAAAGGTTTTATACCCATGGTACATTTCTTGTTTTATCAAAAAACATACTGTACTTATTGAAACTGTGGCGGCAGGTTGATGCTTGTGCATTGAACTAACAGATCTGTTGCTTGGCAACTGGTAGGCATTGATACTAGCTGACAGAAGCATTTAGGAAGAATCTCAGATGTCTTTTTCTGTTTCATCTGTGATTGTAGGCTACTGTGATTGTAGGCTGGTGCAAAGGCCTACCTCAGTAAATCAAACAATTGTACACTTCTGCAGTAGTCCTACGGCACACGTTTACTGCCCATTCCTACCGCACAAGCCTTCTAAGCATTTCACTGTTAGTCCACACCTGCTGTTTACGAGGCATGTGGCAAATACAATTTAATTTGATGTAATACTACTACCACAGGTGTATCCCATTACTCTAGTCTACTGCACAAGTCTACTAGGCCTACCTCATTAAATCAACCTGCTTAGACAAGCTGCTTTATCAAACAGAATTAAACAGACAATTCATCCAAAATAGAGATCTATTGTATTTTGTTCATATCCACTCGGCAAGTAACGTGAATCTGAAGATTCAGTGGCCAACAATATGGGATTATGTACCAAGAAGAGCCTATAGTTTAGCATTAACATTGTTGACAGCAAAACAATGAGACCCCTGCTATGACAGCTGGCTGCAAGTTGGACACTACTGTCTGGGCCAGCAGTATTGCTTTTTATATTGATTTAACTTACACAACCATCTGATTCCCATGATAATATTTCTGTCACGATAATGTTTATGTAGTGTATCAGTGTCACAGAGTGCAATATTTGTTTTTAAAGTGAGTAACCGGTATAATGCTTTACGGTGTAGTTATAGTACATTGTAAGACTTGTCATAAACATGTATGACCCCCTTATAATGCAATGTAGCATTTAAAAAAAGAATTTGTTCGTTTCCAGAATTATCAAAAATAACCTTGTTTGTGGAGAGGGGAGCTTCTTATGACGTCATATAATTGAAGGGGAAATCTAAACCGGAAGCAGCCCAGGGCCCCTCCTCAGAACCCTCCTAGTCTTTACAGAGACAACAGGAAGCTCACTCTTATCTAGGATGTTCTTATGCAGGACTTGTCAGTGGAGAGGAGATATATATCAGGGAAGATGGTACTGTACTGAAGGCCTACTGTATCTAGCATCTTTAGAACTCAGCCTGAGAAGAATTACATTAAACTATGCACCCAACAGCAATATAGTGGAAGTTTAACTGGCAGTATGGACCCCACTGTATGGTAGTTACATTTATTAGAAAAGAATAGCAATACACAGTTTAATCCCGACGGGAAATACTGTACTTACAGAGACACAGTCACAAAAACAGCAATCAATGTAGTAAAAACAGATAGCAGTACAGCAGAAAAAACATAAATCATCCATCCATATGTCAATAATCAGTTCAACAGTTCATTAGTACACTGATGTAGTGGGTGATAAAGGAATTCAGTTAGCTCCTTTGTATTGTGTGTTTCAGTCTGAGTCCTAATAGACAAGAGTCCTAATAGACAAGAGTCTTAATAGACAAGAGTCCTAATAGACAAGAGTCCTAATAGACAAGAGTCCTAATAGACAAGAGACTGACTGAGAGTGCAGGGAGGGAGGGACTCTACTATGCGGTCAGAGGGAGGGTCTCTTATGAGGAAACAGCCTTGACCTCAGTCTGTTACTCACTCTCCAATGACCCTGTTAGCATTGGGAAAGCACTGGTGAAGCACTGTTACAACTGGAGAAGCACAGTTAGCACTGTATTAGCACTGGGAAAGAAATGTTCGCCCTGGGGACGTCAGTACACTGTCAGTCCTGGAAAAATCACCTGGTACCGACAACCTGGATGATGAATTGCTTAAGTTGGTAACGGAATACATTGTGACTCCTGTTTGCCACATGTTCAATTTAAGCCTAAAAGACGGTGTGTCAGGGAGGTAAAGGTAATTCCGCTACCCAAGAATAGCATAGCACCCTTTAATGGTTCAAACAGCCGACCAATCAGCCTGTTTCAAGTGCTTAGCAAACTTTTTGAAAAAATTGTGTTTGATCAAATGCAATGTTATTTTACAGAAAATTAACAACAGACTTTCAGCATGCTTATAGGGAAGGGCACTCAACATGCTCGGCATTGACACAAATGACTGATGCTTGGCTGAATGAAATTGGTAGTAAGAAGATTGTGAGAGCTGTTCTGTTAGACTTCAGTGCAGCTTTAGATGTCATTGATCATAACCGATTGCTGAAAAAAACGTAGATTTGCATCCTCTGCCTTATTATGGATTGAGAGTTACCTATCTAATAGAACACAGAGGGTTTTCGTTAATGGAAACTTCTCATGCACATTCAGTTGAGTGTGGTGTACCACTGGGCAGCCGGGTAGGGCCATTTTTGGTTTCTGTTTTTACAATTGTTTTATTTTATTTTATTTTTTACCTTTTTTTAACTAGGCAAGTCAGTTATGAACAAATTCTTATTTTCAATGACGGCCTAGGAACAGTGGGTTAACTGCCTTGTTCAGGGGCAGAACGACAGATTTTCACCTTGTCAGCTTGGGGATTCGATCTTACAACCTCACGGTTACTTGTCCAACGCTCTAACCACTAGACCTTGAATAACGTCTGTGTGTCTACATATGCTGACAGCTCAACAGTATACACGTCGGCTGCAGCAGTAAAATAAATAACTGTCACCCTTAGCGTAGATCTCCAGTCAGTTTTAGAGTGGGTAACTAGCAATAGGCTGGTGCTAAATATCCAAAAATATCATAATGTGGTGATTAAGCAAGTTGAGGAGACTAAACTGCTGGGTGTAACACAAGATAGCAAGCTATCATGGTCAAAACATATAGACTCAATGGTTGCTAAAATGGGAAGAGGTCTGTCGATTGTCGTGACTTGACTTTAACATTAATCTGAAGACTGTTATTTATCTAACTGTGTTTAATTGTTTAATTGTTACCCGATTTTCAATTAATCATGTAACAATTAACTCATTAGGATCTGGGGCACCACGAGAGCAGTTCTTTAAACAGTTACCATTTCCCGAATTAAACTCTAAAAGGTCTTTACCTATTACGTCTATAAACAGCCAACTTATTAACCTTTCATTGCTACCCATCCCGGATCCGGGAGCATCCTCATCAAAAAAGCTGACTAGCATAGCCTAGCCTAACGCGACAGGGATATCATATAATATAATTTTCATGAAATCACAAGTCCAATACAGCAAATGAAAGATAAACATCTTGTGAATCCAGCCATCATTTCCGATTATTAAAATGTTTTACAGCGAAAACACAATATGTATTTCTATTAGCTAACCACAATAGCAAAAGACTCAACCGTATATTTTCACAATTTTTCTACCGCATAGGTAGCTATCACAAAACCGACCAAATAGAGATATAATTAGTCACTAACCAAGAAACAACTTCATCAGATGACAGTCTTATAACATGTTATACAATACATTTATGTTTTGTTCGAAAATGTGTATATTTGAGGTATAAATCATAGTTTTACATTGCAGCTACCATCAAAAATATCACCAAAGCAGCCAGAATAATTACAGAGAGCAACGTGAAATACCTAAATACTCATCATAAAACATTTATGAAAAATACATGGTGTACAGCAAATGAAAGATAAACATCTTGTGAATCCAGCCAATATTTCTGATTTTTTTAAGTGTTTTACAGCGAAAACACAATATAGCATTATATTAGCTTACCACAATAGCCAAACACACAAATGCATTTATCAGCAGCAAAAGGTAGCGATCGCAAAAAAACAGCAAAAGATATAAAATTAATCACTAACCTTGACCAACTTCATCAGATGACAGTCCTATAACATCAGGTTATACAATACACTTATGTTTTGTTCGAAAATGTGCATATTTTGAGCTGCAAACCGTGGTTATACATTGTGAATATGTATCATCGATTCACCAGAATCTACGGAGATATTTTGGACACTCACCTAATCTGACCAAAGAACTCATCATAAACTTTACTAAAAAATACATGTTGGACAGCAAATGAAAGATACACCAATTCTTTTTTATTTATTTTTTTATTTATTTTATTTTTTTAAATTTTATCCCCTTTTCTCCCCAATTTTCGTGGTATCCAATCGCTAGTAATTACTATCTTGTCTCATCGCTACAACTCCCGTACGGGCTCGGGAGAGACGAAGGTCGAAAGTCATGCGTCCTCCGAAGCACAACCCAACCTAGCCGCACTGCTTCTTAACACAGCGCGCCTCCAACCCGGAAGCCAGCTGCACCAATGTGTCGGAGGAAACACCGTGCACCCGCCCCCCCGGTTAGCGCGCACTGCGCCCGGCCCGCCACAGGAGTCGCTGGAGCGCGATGAGACAAGGATATCCCTACCGGCCAAACCCTCCCTAACCCGGACGACGCTAAGCCAATTGTGCGTCGCCCCACGGACCTCCCGGTCGCGGCCGGCTGCGACAGAGCCTGGGCGCGAACCCAGACTCTGGTGGCGCAGCATAGCACTGCGATGCAGTGCTCTAGACCACTGCGCCACCCGGGAGGCCCGATACACCAATTCTTAATGCAACCGCCGTGTTAGATTTTTAAAAACAACTTTACCATAACAAACAGATTACGTTATAGCGAGACAGCGCCCGCAAAAAGGGCGGAAAACAGGACTCTACATTTTCCACAGAAATACGAAATAACATCAAAAATGGTTCTTACTTTTGCTGAGCTTCCATCAGAATCTTGTACAAGGAGTCCTTTGTCCAGAATAAATCTTTGTTTGGTTTTAGAATGTCCTCTTCTCCTGTCGAATTAGCAACCTTAGCTAGCCATGTGGCGCGAACATGCCCATCTTCTCCTGACGCAAAGAAAGGAAAATGCCAAAAGTCGCAATAAACGTTGAATAAACTGATACAACTCGGTTGAAAAAAACTACTTTATGATGTTTTTATCACATCTATCAAATAAAATCAGAGCCGGAGACATCCACCGTCTATACCGAACGCTTTTCAGAAGCCAATGCTGGTGTCCTTCCCGCGCCTAGGTAGAGAAAGGAAATTGTGATCACGTCATTCCAAGAGCTCTTGTTCGACCTCAGATCAAGCTAGACACCCCATTCCACCTTCCACTGCCTGTTGACATCTAGTGGAAGGCGTATGCAGTGCATGCAAATCCATAGAAATTAGGCAATTGAATAGGCAGGTCCTGGAACAGAGCATCGTTTTCAGATTTTTCACTTCCTGTCTGGAAGTTTGCTGCCAAATTAGTTCTGTTTTACTCACAGATATAATTCAAACAGTTTTAGAAACTTGAGAGTGTTTTCTATCCAATAGTAATAATAATATGCATATTGTACGATCTAGAATAGAGTACGAGGCCGTTTAAATAGCGCCCCCCTATTGACAAGAAGTTTTAATCATAACTCAGTATTCAATGACTGGAGACTTAATACGCTAAAAACAGGTCCCTAACAGAATGACAACAACATGGATGCTTATTAAAGGAGAGATGGAGAGGGGGTCTGATTGAAGTTATTCATTGCAAACCTGACCTGACCTATTTGGATTCTTGTGGACAGTCATGACACCATGATAGGGCATTGCTCTGCCGTCTTGACATCTCAGTTGACCAGACCGGTCCTACAGGCCCTACTTTTGTCACACCTGGACTACTGCCCAGCTGTGTGGTTATGTGTGGCAAAGAGAGACATGGGTCAATTGTAGTTGGTCCAGAACAAAGCAGGACGTATCACACTTAGACGTACACGGAGGACAAGTGTCAGTAACATCCATGTCAGTCTCTACTGGCTCAAAGTTGAGGAGATATTGACTGCATCACTTTTGGTCTTTGTGCGAGGTATTGATATGTTGAATGTACCAAATTGTCTGTTCAAGCAGTTGGCACACAGTTTGGACACTCATCAGTACAACACAATACATGCAACCAGAGGTCTCTTCATAGGTCACTTCACAGTCAAGGTCCCAAGGTCCAGAACCAGAGGCTGGGAACCACATATTTCTGTGTCAAATCACCAATTGGCAACCCATATTAATTGACACATGAACAAACATTACAATGATTCACTATGGTAATTCAATTATAATTATTCCGGCGTTCTCTGCATTGTGCATCACATAAAGAGTGAAAAAATAACAATCATTGGATTGTAGTATTAAATATGACTACATAGAACTCTGCCACCCCAGGTAACTCAAGCTAGCAATAAAACCAGATTTAAAAACCAGATAAAAGAACACCTTACTGCACAAAGGGGACTGTGAAGACACACAGCCATTTTATATATATTGTAATGTGCACTGTATTATGTATTAGACCTAGATATTGTGTGCATGTACTGATATGTAGGCTATGTGTGATGTTTTAAATTGATGTATTTACGTCCTTTTCTGTACTATGTATTATATCATGTTTTATGTGGACCCCAGGAAGAGTAACTGCTCCTTTTGCAGCGACTAATGGGGATCCTAATAAATACCAAATACCAAAGTGCTGCTCATTAAATAAAATTAGACCAACTTACCTTAACTAGGGTCTCAGACCATGGTTGTGTAGAGAAATATATTTTCTGTTTACTCCTTTTGATTTTGCACATTTTTAAGGGAAATACAATATGTACAACAAAGTGAATTTTGTCATTTTACTGTTAGACATTTTTTATATTTTTTGTATATTGCAATGTATCTGGGAAATTAACAGTACAGTGAATCAAATGATCAAATCTGTTGCCTTCTACTTTACGGGTTGTGCGCATTAAATGTATTAGTCCATATTCTTTTTAAGTTCATTGGTAGATGGTTCATTTGATTGTAGGTTCCTTGGGTTTACTTGCATGTTTCTGTTCCTACTTGTACTAATCAAAGACTACCTTACAGTGAGCTCCAAAAGTATTGCGACAATTACACTTTTTTTTTTGTTTTTGTGTGTCTGTAACTTTCTCACTAATCATTATTCACGATTCATTCAGGACTATCCGTAATCATGGTAGCATCCACATTAATGTAGAAGTGTTTAGAAACATATTCTGTTCTTATTTACAATAAAAGTGACTCCTAAATGACACAATACATTATTTACCATTAATTTCTATTTGGGCATAAAATAATCTGAAACATAACCAAAACAAGCAGCAAATACATCCAACAAGGTTGTAGCGTCATAAGCTTGATGTAATCATTGCGTGCTAGGATTATGGGACTAAATACTAAACTTTTGACTACTTTAATACACATACAGTGCATTCGGAAAGGATTCAGACCCCTTCCCCTTTTCCACATTTTGTTACGTTACAGCCTTATTCTGAAATTAATTACATTAAATAAATCTCATCAATCTACACACAATACTCCATAATGACAGTGAAAAAAGGTTTTTATAAATGTTAGCACATTTATAAAAAATAACAAACAGAAATAACTTATTTACATAAGTATTCAGACCCATTGCAATGAGACTCGAAATTGAGCTCAAGTGCATCCTGTTTCCATTGATCATACTGTTTCTACAACTTGAATGGACATGATTTGGAAAGGCACACACCTGTCTATATAAGGTCCCACAGTTGACAGTGCATGTCAGAGCAAAAACCAAGCCATGAGGTCAAAGCAATTGTCCGTAGATCTCCGAGACAGGATTGTGTCGAGGCACAGATCTGGGGAAGGGTAACAAAAAAAGTATGCAGCATTGAAGGTCCCCAAGAACACAGTGGCCTCCATCATTCTTAAATTGAATAATTTTGGAATCACCAAGATTCTCCTAGAGCTGGCTGCCCGGCCAAACTGGGCAATCGGCGGAGAAGTGCCTTGGTCAGGGAGGTGACCAAGAACCCGATGGTTACTCTGACAGAGCTCCAGAGTTCCTCTGTGATGGGAGAATATTCCAGAAGGACAACCATCTCTGCAGCACTCCACCAATCAGGACGTTATTGTAGGGTGGCCAGACAAAAGCCACTCCTCAGTAAAAGGCACGACAGCCCACTTGGAGTTTGCCAAGAGGCACCTAAAGGACTATTTCTCTGATATCGCTGCCAAAGGTGCTTCAACAAAGTACTGAGTAAAGGGTCTGGATACTTATGTGTCCAGACATTTTTGCTTTGTCATTATGGGGTATTGTGTGTAGATTGATGAGGGGGGGGAAATTATTTAATTATTTTTAGAATAAGGCTGTAACGTAATAAAATGTGGAAAATGTCAAGGGGTCTGAATACTTTCCGAATCCACTGTATAAGTGAATTTGTCCCAATACATTTGGTCCCCTAAAATGTGGGGCCTATATAGACAAAGTGCTGTAATTTCTAAGCGCTTCACCCGATATGGATTTATACTGAACAAAAATATAAATGCAACATGCAACATTTTCAACAACTTGACTGAGTTATAGTTCATATAATGAAATCAGTCAATTGAAATAAATTCATTAGGCCCTAATTTACAGATTTCACATGACTTGGCAGGGGCGCAGCCATGGGTGGGCCAGGGAGGGCATAAGCACACCCACTTGGGAGCCAGGCCCACCCACTGGGGAGCCAGACCCAGCCAATTAGAATGAGTTTTCCCCACAAAAGGGCTTTATTACAGACAGAAATGCTCCTCAGTTTCATCAGCTGTCTTGGTGGCTTGTCTCAGACAATCCCGCAGGTGAAGAAGCTAGATTTTGAGGTTCTGGGCTGGTGTGATTACATGTGGTCTGCGGTTATGAGGTCAGTTGGACTCACTGCCAAATTCTCTAAAACGACGTTGGAGGCGGCTTATAGTAGAGAGATTAACATTATATTATCTGGCAACAGCTCTGGTGGACATTACTGCAGTCAGCATGCCAATTGCACGCTCCCTCAAAACATGAGACATCTGTGGCATTATAGAGTTGCATTTTATTGTCCCCAGTACAAGGTGTACCTGTGTAATGATCATGCTGTTTAATCAGCTTCTTGATATGCCACACCTGTCAGGTGGATGGATTATATTGGCAAAGGATAAATGCTCACTAACAGGGACGTTAACAAATGTGTGCACTACGTTTGAGAGAAATAAGCTTTCTGTGCATATGGAACATTTCTGCGATTTTTTTTATTCCAGCTCATGAAACATGGGACCAACACTTTACATGTTGCATTTGTATTTTTGTTCAATATAAATACCCTCAAATTAAAGCTGACTGTCTGCCGAATCAAAATTAAATTGTCACTGTCGCAATATTATTGGAGGTCACTGTATATCCTTTCTTAAACTTAAAGCCTTGATACTCTACAGTCTACTGTGTTACTACTCTAGGAGGAGTGTCTCCACCATAGGCTGAGCTAGTTGTTGAACAATGCTTTTACAAGCAGCACATTAATTATTGTGCACAGTGTATAAAGCCAAACTATTCCTCAACAAACTATCCTGGAAGTAAAACCTAAAGCCTTTTTCATGTAGATGCATGGTTCTATGTTTTAAACATGACTCTACCTGTATTTACCTGACTTTACCTGTGTTTACCTGACTTTACCTGTGTTTACCTGACTTTACCCGTGTTTACCTGTGTGGTTTTCTCTCTTTCTATCACAATGCTTCCCTCAGCAAGGACAAGTTTGGAAGGTTTGCTCAGCTCTTCCCTAAATCTCTCCCTCTACCCTTCCTTTCTTTCCTACCAGTATCATGTCCCAGAATTACTTGTATGCTTTTCAGTACTAACAACCTTCACAATTCAACAAACAGGCCCATCCCAAGTTGCAATTGAATCTCTCTGATTATTTCACTAGGTCAAAATAGATATCATAATTGCTACTGTGAATTTTTTCCAGTTTATTTCTTACATGATATCTAACAGTTGCAGACTATCTAGCTTGTTATGAAAAGCGGTGAGCAGCTATAGCCTAACAATTAGAGCAGAATACATTATTTTGGTTTGTGAGCATCAAATTTAACAGTTTCACAGTTCCAGGACATTTGCACCACAAAAACAAAAATAATGTATCTTTAGGGATTGAAGATCAGGCAATGGGAAGACATAGGGCCTAGTTGAATTCAGACACTTCATTTTGCAATTCAACACAGCTCTGCTCTCCTCTGCAAAATGAAAATGTTCCCTGCATGGATCCATGGCATCATATCACTAATCTTAAATCCAGTCTTGATCATATGGGGATTTGAACATTTATAACTGTTCTCATACTTCTATCAAGCTCATATTGTTTCTTTACATGTCTGTCGGCTGTACTGTGTTCATTTGAGTGTATTGCGAACCTCAACTCTTACGTGTTATAGACTGAATACTAAAACATTGCTATTCCTGTTTTGTCAGGCTGACGTGCATGCCCAGTGTCATATACCATACACCACCCTACCTCAAACATACATCTGCAAACTTTTTGTTGCTTCTAACATCTAAAATGTAACACACAGTTCAACTATCTTCTCTCCCAGTAGGAGTATGCCTATGCACTGCTTTCTCACTAACTGCTCTCCAACCTCCCATACACCACTCTGTCAGTAGAAATGTATTCTCTCTCTCAATGTCTCTGTATCTCTGTGTCTCGCTCGCTCTCTCGCTTGCTCTCTCTCACACAGTCTCTCTCAATGTATTTTCAAGTCGTGACCGAAATACCACTTTCTTAATTTGACTTATCATCCTATCACTTCTTATCTGCCAATGTTTTGTTGTTGATATGTTGTTAGTATTATTGTTGATGCATCTTTAGCATTTGTCTGTGTTTTTGGCCCTCTTCATTATAGGCTTGTGGTGACCCCAAAGCCAAACCATCCTATCTAATAGACAAGAACCTGGAGTCCGCTGTCAAGTTCATTGTCAGAAAATTCCCAGCAGTTGAAACACGCAACAACAATGTAAGTCTGTCTTTTGCATGTATATTACATATATATTACTTTCTATTTAAGCTCATTTTAAGCCTTGGTATCTATACTATATGCAGTCCTTTCTCTATTGAACTACTAGGTCTGTGCAATACATTTTGTGTTTTGTCATACTTTAATTAAAGCATGTTTTTTATCAAATAGGAATTGTAAATTAAATTCTATCTGAGATTCATCATCCTATCTTTTCAATATTGGTGTACCACCCACATGTACATTTCCATAAATGTTATGTTATGTATGCTAATTCTATCTTTATAGCTAAACGTTTTCAATACAACTAATATATTCTCACCATGTTTGTCTTTTCAAGTATTTTTTCTCCCCAATGCTCAGCTATCACCGTTGGCTGGCTTTGTATTTTGTTAGAAATGTTAAATTGCTTCTTTGGTGTAGCTGTGATGTGTTTTTCTATGTTGTTGTACTTTTTGCTGCAGTGTTTTATGTTTTACTGTTTGTGTTTTTCTTTTGCATGCTAAACTTCTTGGCTTTTTTCTGGAATATTCTTTTGGTAAGTTGAAGCTCCTCATAGTTCCTTTTTTTTCTACGGAGTGGCTGCAGATCCGGCTTTTCTGGACTTTATTTCTCAACAGCTAAATGTCCCGAAGCTTCTGAGCATGTGCAGGATCCTCTCCTTTGCTCCTAGAGAACAGGCTAGTCTGGCGAAGGTGCTCTTTTAATAAAGTTAGATCAAAGTTTAATCAATGTCTGCAAAAACACAGTGATAGTATTCTACATAACAAAACCGACTATAATAGTATAACATTACTGTAAGACAAAAACACCATGGTAATTTCTTATGAGATTTTAGGATGATTGAGCAAATGGTTGCATTTTTCTCTCATGTGGCCAAAACTCAACAGGGCGCGCCACTAAGCAAAATATGTGTTTTGATTGAAACTAAACACAGGTAGACTATGCTACAGTGTGTTAACACCATCTGCTATAAAATTTGCTCACTGCATTCGGAAAGTATTCAGACCCTTTAACTTTTTCAACATTTTGTTAAGTTACAGCCTTATTCTAAAATTGATTAAATACTTTTTCCCTCAATCTACACATGGGGATGGGGAATGTTGCTGCACAGCTATTTTCAGGTCTCTCCAGAGATGTTCAATCAAGTTCAAGTCTGGGCTCTGGCTGGGCCACTCAAGGACATTCAGAGACTTGTCCCGAAGTCACTCCTGCATTGTCTTGGCTGTGTGCTTAGGGTCATTGTCCTGTTGGAAGGTGAACGTTCACCCCAGTCTGAGGTCCTGAGCGCTCTGGTGCTGCCACCACCATGCTTCACCATAGGGATTGTGCCTGGTTTCCTCCAAACTTGACAGTTGACATTCAGGCCAAAAAAATCAATATTGGTTTCATCAGACCATAGAATCTTATTTCTCATGGTCTGAGAGTCCTTTAGGTGCCTTTTGGAAAACTCCAAGGCTACATTCCAAACACATAAAAGACACACCCAATCCCCTCAGTCCTCAAATTAAGTTGACACTTCTGATGACGTATCATGACGTCTGACGAGTATACACTTGCAGGGCGAGGGAGGAAGGAATGATTTTTAAATGGACCGCCCTTGCCTGGAAATTCGTCGCTCGTTCATCCAGCGATGATTGTGTTTTCAGACACCGGTAGCTTGTGGGTGCTTTATATGCGCTACAGTCAATTATGATTGCATGTCTACTTATATTAACTATATAATTATTAATATAGGCGTACTGTATGATAGCTTGCAAATTAATTAGCTAACTAACGTTAGCCTGCCTAGCTGGAACATCTGAAGAAGGAAAATGTTTTATTTCTACAATTTCCAAAAGATAACCAAATAAAAACATCATTATGTTTACGAGAAGTGTTTGTGCCGTCATGTGCATTAGTAGCACAATTTCTAACCTTTTTACATTCGTTTTTACTTACACTTGTATGTTGACTTATCCATATTGACGTTGAAGTTTAACATTTCGGCTGACTTTTCTTACCGAATGTACAATCATCGCAAATTGAATTATGGGGCGTTTCAGGCCCTGAAGTGAACATAATTGTACATTCGCAAACTAGATCAAAAACGAGGGCTGAGGGGCTTACGTTGCAAACTTCCCTTGTTTGGCTAATCGTTTGGACCGACGTCCAAGATGGTGACGGGGAGTCCCCCAAGGGCATAAGGCGAGGCTAAGTGAACGAGGGTGTGTCTTTTTATGAGTTTGAAATGCTGCCAAAGTGGGCTGTTATGTGCCTTTTACTGAGGAGTGGCTTCCGTCTACAGAGATGGTCAGAGTGACCATCGGGTTCTTGGTCACCTCCCTGACCAAGGCCCTTCTCCCCCGATTGTTCAGTTTGGCCGGGCGGCCAGCTCTAGGAGAGTCTTGGTGGTTCCAAACTTCTTCCATTTAAGAATGATCGAGGCCACTGTGTGGAAATGTTTTGGTACCCTCCCCCAGATCTGTGCCTCGACACAATCCTGTCTTGGTGCTCTACGGACAATTCCTTCGACCTTATGGCTTGGTTTTTGCACTGACATGCTCTGTCAACTGTGGGACCTTACAGTCGTGGCCAAAAGTTTTGAGAATGACACAAATATTAATTTCCACGAAGTTTGCTGCTTCAGTGTCTTTAGATATTTTTGTCAGATGTTACTATGGAATAGTGAAGTATAATTACAAGCATTTCATAAGTGTCAAAGGCTTTTATTGACAATTACATGAAGTTGATGCAAAGAGTCAACTTCAATATTCTTTTTCAAGACCTCTGCAATCCGCCCTGGCATGCTGTCAATTAACTTCTGGGCCACATCCTGTCTTATGGCAGCCCATTCTTGCATAATCAATGCTTGGAGTTTGTCAGAATTTGTGGGGTTTTGTTTGTCCATCCGCCTCTTGAGGATTGACCACAAGTTCTCAATGGGATTAAGGTCTGGGGAGTTTCCTGACCATGGACCCAAAATATCGATGTTTTGTTCCCCGAGCCAATTAGTTATCACTTTTGCCTTATGACAAGGTGCTCCATCTTGCTGGAAAAGGCATTGTTCATCATCGAACTGTTCCTGGATGGTTGGAAGAAGTTGCTCTCGGAGGATGTGTTGGTACCATTCTTTATTCATGGCTGTGTTCTTAGGCAATATTGTGAGTGAGCCCACTCCCTTGGCTGAGAAGCAACCACACACATGAATGGTCTCAGGATGCTTTACTGTTGGCATGACACAGGACTGATGGTAGCGCTCACCTTGTCTTCTCCGGACAAACTTTTTTCCGGATGCCCCAAACAATCGGATAGGGGATTCATCAGAGAAAATGACTTTACCCCAGTCCTCAGCAGTCCAATCCCTGTACCTTTTGCAGAATATCAGTCTGTCCCTGATGTTTCTCCTGGAGAGAAGGGGCTTCTTTGCTGCCCTTCTTGACACCCGGCCATCCTCCAAAAGTCTTCGCCTCACTGTGCGTGTAGATGCACTCACACCTGCCTGCTGCCATTCCTGAGCAAGCTCTGTACGGGTGGTGTCCCGATCCCGCAGCTGAATCAACTTTAGGAGACGGTCCTGGTGCTTGCTGGACTTTCTTGGGCGCCCTGAAGCATTCTTCACAACAATTAAACCGCTCTCCTTGAAGTTCTTGATGATCTGATAAATGGTTGATTTAGGTGCAATCTTACTGGCAGCAATATCCTTGCCTGTGAAGCCCTTTTTGTGCATAGCAATGATGACGGCACATGTTTCCTTGCAGGTAACCGTGGTTGACAGAGGAAGAACAATGATTCCAAGCACCACCCTCCTTTTGAAGCTTCCAGTCTGTTATTCGAACTCAATCAGCATGACAGAGTGATCTCCAGCCTTGTCCTCGTCAACACTCACACCTGTGTTAACGAGAGATTCACTGACATGATGTCAGCTGTTCCTTTTGTGGCAGGGCTGAAATGCAGTGGAAATGTTTTTGGGGGATTCAGTTCATTTGCATGGCAAAAAGGGACTTTGCAATTAATTGCAATTCATCTGATCACTCTTCATAACATTCTGGAGTATATGCAAAATGCCATCATACAAACTGAGGCAGCAGACTTTGTGAAAATTAATATTTGTGTCATTCTCATAACTTTTGGCCAGGACTGTATATAGTCAGGTGTGTGCCTTTCCAAATCATATCCAATCAATTGAATTTACCACAGGTGGACTCCAATCAAGTTGTAGAAACATCTCAAGGATGGGAACAGGATACACCTGAGCTCAATTTCGAGTCGCATAGCAAAGGGTCTGAATACTTATGTAAATAAGGTATTTCTGTTTTTTATTTGTAATAAATTTGCAAACATTTCTTAACCTGTTTTCGCTTTGTCATTATGGGGTATTGTGTGTAGGTTGATGAGGGAGAAAAGTAATTTAATCCATTTTCGAATGAAGCTGTAACTTAACAAATTGTGAAAAAAAGTCAAGGTGTAGGAATACTTTCCGAATGCACTGTAATTCAAAACAACACAACACTGTTCTGCTTCTAAACAACACTATACCTCAAGAAGATCTAAATGCATAACTCCATGAAACTGAGATCAAATGATTGGTATTCAGATGCTGCGTGGATGTTTCACTGGTAAAACTTGAATGAATTATCATTCATAATCGACAGTAGAAATGTGAAAGGAGGTTGTCTACGAGTAGAACAGAGACTGGGTGTAAAGTAGAGAATCCCGCACATGCGCAGAAGCTTAGGACCTTTAGCTGTCGGGAAGCAGGGTCCAGTAAAGTCAGATCCGCAGCCTCTGTTTTTTTTTCTATGTTTAGCATGTTCTCTTATTTTCTATGTAGTAGATTCTTGTTTAAGTAATATTGCTAATGATTCATGTTTTATCATCTTTCACACCTCAAGATCATTCAAGTTTTTTTATACTGCTAGGTAACAGTTAACTGTTAGGTAACATTTTGTTAGGTTTTTGTTTGAAAAATAGAATAAGTAACATTTATGTTGTAGGGAAAGAGACCAGGGCTGTCTAACAAATGGCACCCAAATTCTCAATATAGTGCAGTACTTTTAACCAGAGCCCTATTGGTCCTGGTCAAAAGAAGCGCTCTACATAAGGAATAGGGAATAGGAATAGGGTGCCAATTGGGATGCACACCAAAGATAACAATCCAGCCAACATGACTACACATTTGGTTTGTGAGAGGCTATCATTGGCTAAATAAAGGCCCCATTGTGACAGTGCTAAAATGCAGAGATGTTATCGAAATCAACATGAGTATTTTGTAATAATAAAGTTGTTTTTGCGTAGAGCTCTACCTTTTTGAGTTGTCAAAATGTCACCCTGACCCGTTGTGTGATATCCTTGGTAGTATTTCTCAGGATATCAAGGGATGTTAACAGATTGAGACCACTTACACTATCCAGAGAAAACATGCACTACCAAGCACAGATGGTAATGGGAACAAATTCATGATGAAGTATAACATGTTACCACCCTACTACCAGATTCCATCAGCCTATTTTATTGTGCTCATCATTCATTATCCATACCATTAAGCTTTGTGTATCCTGTAAAGTTGAACTTGAATATAAAACAAAATGTTTCAGTTTACAACCATGTTTTTCTTTACTTCTACAGCAACAGCTTGCACAACTACAAAAAGAGAAGTCTGAAATCCTTAAGAATTTAGCGTTGTATTACTTCACATTCGTAGATGTGATGGAATTTAAGGTAAGTGCAACTAAGCATCATTCAATGTAGTGAAAAAAGAGAATATCTTATATCTTCACATTAAAAACCAAAGTCTATCAGAATTCCAGTCATTCCAATAAATATTATACCCCTTGATCTTCAAGAATAGGACCTGGATATATGGAAGTATAGATTAGCCAAATTGTTTTACCTGAGCATAACCCCAAAACTAAGGACTTATTAGCCAGCCCTACTCTGTTGTTTATGATTTTTGTTGTAATGGAGGACTGATTGGGCTCATTGATTCGAGTTGAAAAATAAATGCTGCGCTCATGGAATGGCATGCTTTGAGCACTACTGAAAAGTGCTATTTACATGTGAAAAATATAGATCTGCCATATGCTGCATTTGCTGAAGGCCTATTGTTGACCTTTTTGTTGGTGACACTTTGATATCTTGATAATATCCAGCTGTTTAAAGGGCAAATCCACAGAGGAAACTATAACAAAACGGTCGCCCCGCCCCGTTTTGGTGAAAAGCTGAGGGATGGGCCTGGAGAAATAAACCACTCTCAGATTAATAGACATAGCTATGGATGCAAGGACTGACCATCCATGATATCAAAATTGTTTTAACCATGTTATGAGACTATACAGTGTTTGTTTCTATTTTGGATTCTCATGTAGTGTGACAGTTGAACTAAGATCATGAGGCATTTATAAGTTATATTCTTCAAGAATCAATGGATGTAGCAACTACAGATTGCCCCTTTTTAAGTCTATCAAAAGTGTGTGAGTTTGAGCATGTGTCCATTAGACATATGGATTTTTTTTGTTTGTTAGCATGAATTAGATTGAGCAATAAAAGCCCCACTTTTATTCCATAGGCTGGAATCCGCACTATGCAGCTGTTGCAGGGATGCATATTTCACTGGCTGTCCACTGGTTTCAAAAACAATGATTGATAGGCAGCTTGAACTTGGTGAATTCAAACATTATTATTAAAATTAGATATGTGAACAGCCATCCACAACAACCACAATTCCTAAGGCGCAAATAGCTAAATGAGAGAGCAGCAGTGTGATTCACATCAATGCGCTATGTAGATATCAATAACAAGTGATATCCGTATTGCCACCACTGCTGTCATCCTTACCTCTAAGCGTTTATTCAAGTTGGATAATCTTTGGATGCCGACAGCAGTCGCACCATTGGAAGACGTGTTGGACTGTAGCCTACAAAAGCCCATTCCTGCTCTTTTCCCGCGATCCAACTACACATTTGGGGTGTCATCATAGTGGTCTCTGATTTATGGTCAGACTCACTAAGGTGCAACAAATGTGCCTATTTTCAATGCTGATTTGAATGTCATTGAGCAAACATCCTTTCTGAATTTAAAAGTAATCCTCGGAAGTAATCATCTAGTTTTTCAAAAGTATCTGTAATCTGATTACAATATTTTAACTGGTAACGTTACAGTTACATTACTCCTCAACCCTGACTGTACATGTGTAATGATAATCCATCACAAATAATAGTTACTTATCATCAAGTTACTATACTGTGAAATGTACATCCGTCTAATATCTTTCTCTCCTTCCAGGACCATGTCTGTGAGCTATTGAACACTATCGATGCTTGCCAAGTCTTCTTTGATATTGTAAGTTATAAGGCACTTTGATCTGTACATAGCATGTAATTACAGGATGCTTTCTCAAATGTTTTCTCAAAGATTAGATTTCACACACTGCCTTCAGAAAGTAGAATTAGTCCTTTTGGAAGTATTTCTTGGTAAGCCATTCTCATGATTTTTGTCATTGTTTAGCACCCCTCCTTTCCTTTTGTTTGCTGAAGCCCACCTGAACTCTTGCCTTCAGAAAGTATTCATACCCCTTGACCTATTCCACATTTTCTTGTGTTACAGCCTGGATTCAAAATGTAGTATAATTCTCACCAATCTACACACAATACCCCATAATGACAAAGGGAAAACGTGTTTTTAGAAAATGTATTGAAAATAAAATACAGAAATTTAAGTATTCACACCCCTAAGTCAAAACTTTGCAGAAGCACCTTTGGCCGTGGTTACATCTTTGTCTTTCTGTGTAAGTCTCTAAGAGCTTTCCACACTTGGATTGTGCAACATTTGCCCATTATTCTTTTCAAAATTCTTCAAGCTCTGTCAAATTGATTGCTGATCATTGCTAGACAACTATTTTCAGGTCTTGATATAGATTTTCAAGTAGATTTAAGTCAAAACTGTAACTCGTCCACTCAGGAACATTCACTATTTTCTTGGTAAGCAACTCCAGTGTAGATTTGGCCTTGTGTTTTAGGTTATTGTTTTGCTGAAAGGTGAATTAATCTCCCAGTGTCTGATGGAAAGCAGACTGAACCAGGTTTTTCTCTAGGATTTTGCCTGTGCTTAGCTCCATTCCGTTTCTTTTTTATCCCGAAAAACTCCCCAGTCCTTAACGATTACAGGCATACCCATAACATCATGCAGCCACCACAATGCTTGAAAATATGTAGAGTGGAACTCCGTAATGTGTTATTTTGGATTTGCCCCAAACACAACAGTTTGTGTTCTGGACAAAAAGTTAATTGTTTTGCCAAATTCTTTCAGTAATACTTTAGTGCCTTGTTGCAAACAGGATGCATGTTTTGAAATATTTGCATTCTGTACAGGAATCTTTCTTTTCACTCTGTCAATTAGCTAGTATTGTGGAGTAACTATAATGTTATTGATCCATTGTCAGTTTTTTTCCTATCACAGCCATTAAACTCTGTAACTGTTTTAAAGCCACCATTGGCCTCGTGGTGAAATCCCTGAGCGGTTTCCTTCCTCTCTGGCAACTGAGTTAGGAAGGATGCCTGTATCTTTGTAGTGACTGGGTGTATTGATACACAATCCAAAGTGTAATTAATAACTTCACCATGCTCTAAGGGATATTCAATGTCTGCCTTTTTTTTTTTTACCCATCAACCAATAGGTGCCCTTCTTTGCGAGGCATTGGAAAACCTACCTGGTCTTTCTGGTTGAATCTGTGTTTGAAATTCACTGCTCGACTGAGGGACTTTACAGATAATTGAATGTGTAGGGCACAGAGATGAGGTAGTCATGTTAAACACTATAATTGCACACAGAGTCCATGCAACTTATTATGTGACTTTTTTTAAGCACATTTTTACTCCTGAACTTTAGGCTTGCCATAACAAAGAGGTTGAATACTTATTGACTCAAATATTTCTAAAAACGTAAATCTCCTTTGACATTATGGGCTATTGTGTGTAGGCCAGTGACAAACATATCTGCATTTAATACATTTTTAATTCAGGTGTAACACAACAAAATGTGGAAAAAGTCCAGGGGTGTGAATACTTTCTGAAGGCAATGTAGATGAAATGTTTTTAGATTCAGATTTAATAGTTTGGATGTAGATTCTATTTTTGTTCCCATATCTCTTTTTACAGACTGTAAACTTTGACCTGACCAAGAACTACCTTGACTTAGTAGTGACCTACACTAACCTAATGATGCTATTGTCTCGGATTGAAGAGAGGAAAGCTATCATTGGCCTCTACAACTATGCCCATGAAATGACACATGGATCAAGGTATGTAGGGTGGTGTCTCTTCCTGTCTATGTCCTTTCTCTGGCTCATCTCTGAAATGTTCAATCTCCATTAGCACCATCCCTGTAAAATAATATTAAGGTCATACTTTAACACAATGTTAACGTACTGTTATACCAATTGACAGTGGCCGTATATTAAAATCACATAGTAATATATGAAAAATGCATTCTTAAAACATTGTATGGTAGTTACAGACCTAGCTTAGATACACCTGAGAACTACCAATAACAACAACATCTTTATTTGTATTTATTTTTTTATTTAGTGATCGAGAGTACCCGAGGCTGGGACAGATGATTGTTGACTACGAGAACCCACTGAAAAAGATGATGGAGGAGTTTGTTCCCCATGGGAAGGTGAATATAAAGTGTCACCTGTTTCTCAACATGTTATGTTCTTTTCCTGAGCACTGACAATGAAAATACATATTTTGGTTACAATTTATAATATAACTTTCGGTTACACTTTACAATAACTTTGATGCTTAAGCAATGATTATGTATGCATATATTGCTTATACAGTTTTATAAATGTATAAATGGTTGATTAATGCTTGTTCATGAAAGTTATTATTAACTGTCATAAACCAATATATCTCTCTCTCCTCCCTCCCCTGTAGTCGTTGTCAGACGCCCTACTCTCCCTCCAGATGGTGTACCCCAGGAGAAACCTGTCTGCTGACCAGTGGAGGAATGCACAGCTACTCAGTCTCATCAGTGCCCCCAGCACCATGCTCAACCCAGCCCAGTCAGACACAGTGAGAATCCAATATATAACATATTCCACTTAGTTTTGATCCAAAGGGACGTGTACAGTACAGTGGGTGTGTACAGTAATGTGATCCCCGCAGGAGTTGAACCCATGACTATGGTGTTGCTAGTGCCATACTTGAGTCACACAGGACCATCAATATACATCTCTCAAATCACACCATTTTCTGCTCACAGGCATGTGCATTTACCTATGATTCTGATTTGTTCTAGATGCCCTGTGAATACTTGTCCCTGGACGCCATGGAGAAGTGGATAGTTTGTAAGTGTTTGTTTTTATTTTACCTTTATTTAACTAGGCAAGTCAGTTAAGAACAAATTCTTATTTACAATGACACCTACCCCGACCAAACCCGGACGAGGCTGGGCCAATTGTGCGCCGCCCTATGGGACTCCCAATCACGGCCGGATGTGATGCAGCCTGGATGTGTGCATAGAGTGGAGTCTGATCTAATTGATTTAATAGGTTTATACCATTGGAGGGAAGGGGGAGCGTGATTGTTTTTTAATTGTAATTCATTGTTCAGGTACAGGCTTATTATTAAAAACATGCATGAAATGTGAAGTCATACAACACTTAAAAATATATAAATCAGTCGAAATATTCTCATTCCACACAAATACTGTTCAAAATCATATTTCTGTGCCTCTAACTTTCTATCTGTCTCTAACTTTTGATTGTCAGTTGGCTTCATCTTATGTCACGGGGTCCTAAACAGTGATCAGGCAGCTCTGAGCCTGTGGAAGCTGGCTCTTCAGAGCAGCACCTGCCTCTGTCTCTTCAGAGACGAGGTGTTCCACATCCATAAGGCTACTGAGGACCTGTTCATCAACATCCGCGGGTGAGGGACACTAACTTTCTGAGCTAGTTTCCTGAAGCCAGATTAAGCCTAATCCTGGACTGAAAAGCATGCTCAATGGGTACAGTTTGAGCATATTCCCAGACATCTGTTAAGTGTGTGTGTGAGTAAGTATGTTAACTATTCTCCCTTTTCATTTCATAGCTACAACAAGCGTGTGAATGACATCAAAGAGTGCAAAGAACAAGCTCTGTCACATGCGTAAGTGCCTCATAAATGCATCTTATTGCACCAAGATGTTTTAAATGGTATTTGTCACAGTATCCTCTCATTATGAAATTGTTGCCGATTGTTTTTGTTTTGTTACAGAGGTTTGATGCACAGAGAAAGACGCAAGTTCCTGAGATCTGCCCTGAAGGAGCTGGCCACAGTCCTATCTGACCAGCCAGGGTTACTGGGGCCTAAGGTACTGCACTAGTGCTCTATTTTGGTATTTTTACACTTTTATTTAGACAGTATGGAAATCAGATGGGGGTACGGCAGGTGGGAGAAACAGTGGAAGGGTGGACACAGGGATTGAACCCCAGTCTCAAGTGGGAAGATTTGTATGTGTGACTCCTGCTAGGAGTGTTGCCACTTAATGACGGCTCTTCACCTACCCTGCTGCGCGACTGCTCTCTAGTTGTGTTAACATGATAATGTTACATCAGACTAACACCACTGCTCTCTAGTTGTGTTAACATGATAATGTTACATCAGACTAACACCACTGCTCTCTAGTTGTGTTAACATGATAATGTTACACCAGACTAACACCATTGCTCTCTAGTTGTGTTAACATGATAATGTTACATCAGACTAACACCACTGCTCTCTAGTTGTGTTAACATGATAATGTTACATCAGACTAATGTGGCGGACATGAGTCGGGCATGGTTGCTCATAGCCCCGCCTGCGAACTTCAAATCCAGTGTCTGCCCTCGGAGTAAGAAGGAATTTCCTCTTGGTCTAACGGTCTAAGACGTTGGTTGCTCCAGTGGGAGACCTGAGTTTATATCCCATGTGTTACACTAACAACACTGCGCTACTGCTCTCTAGTTGTGTTAATATGGTAATGTGAGTTGGACTAACACAATCTAGATTACTGGGCCCTAAGATACCACACTACTGCTCTCTAGTTGTGTTAACATGATAATGTTACATTAGACCAGGGGTCTCCAACAGGTCCACCTATTGAGTAGCACGCCAAACAACTCTGAAAATAGATACAATTTTCACGTGTTCCACTGCAAACTGTCATAAACACATCTCACAAGTATCAGACACCACATCTCCCAGGTACTATCTAATCAATACAACATTAACATTATTCCACCCCTGGTTAGCCCCTATTGGCTTAAAAATCCAAACCTAAAACAATATCTACCAATTCATTTCTAGCAATATTGCCCCTGTCTGTCTGTGTGGTGTGCACGTTTGTCTATCACTCTGTGTGTAGCCAGTTGATATGATAACCGTCTTGTGGGTTGACAGAAATACTTTCCACAAAACCTTCTCAATTAAATGTTAACTGCAAAGTAGGCTTACCTGGCAGAGGTATATCATGAGTAAGTATATAATTTGTGTCTATTATTTGTTATTTGCTAACTTTGCAGAACCATCGCTAGACTGCACTCCTCACTCGATAGATTCACAATTAAATGGCCAGATGCGCAATTTTTTAAAATTCAGATATGAGTTGAGCATTGACATGGACTCAGAACATCCAATTTCGTTGTTCTCTATGAACAATTGTAATTTTGAGAGTGAAAAAAATTAATAATTTAAAACCAGGAAAAATAAAACAGAAAACATAATTTGGGAAAATATATAACTGAATAAAAAAATAAAAAAAGATTTTATAGGCCCCCCCTTAGAGTTGTTTATTAACCATTATTTTACAAAGTATATTGACAGAAAACGTAGTACACTACTTTCTCTTGTACACTAAGGACCCAGTAAGAGTGGCAGGGAAGAGGAGAAGAGAAGGATGTGCCTATTTGAAAGCTAGAAGAAAAATTGTAGCTCATGACATACACCACAGTTGTCTACTTGTCTTAACACGATAATGTTACATCATAATAACACTAGTGCTCTGCTGCTCTCTAGGGTAGCATGTAGCCTAGTGGTTAGCGCGTTGGGCCAGTAACCAAAAGGTTGTTGGTTTGAATACCCGAGCTGACAAGGTAAAAAATCGGTCAATGTGCCCTTAATCCTAATTTGCTCGAGGGCCATGGTACTACTATGGCTGACCCTGTAAAACAACATATTTCACTGCACCTATCCGGTGTATGTGACAATATAAAATATTTATTTATTTTTTTGTCTTTTTTTGGTTGAGTTGGACTAGCACTATCTGCACTCTAGTTTTGTTAACATGATTATGCTAGTTGGACTAACTGTAAAGTGATCAGAGGATTAGGATTCAAATCCTGAAAGATGTGACTAATTGATGGGTGAAAGTAACTATATAACTTGACTCCTGTCCTCTTCATAGGCCTTGTTCGTGTTCATGGCTCTGTCATTCGCTCGGGATGAGATCATTTGGCTGCTACGACATGCAGACAACATCCAGAAGAAGAGCACAGATGACTTTATTGACAAGTAAGACGCATCCTACTGACTCAACTTGTAACTATGGGATTTCCCTTTACCCCTCAGGAAATGTAGTGGCGCTGTGTTTACCTCCTTGAAAAGTCTGTGTCAAAATGTTTCTTCATGACACGTTTTGCTCTTGCTTGATTTTGGCCATTAGGAGACTGAAAGTGATGTGTCTTAACTTGAATGTTGACGTGCACCGTTTTGTGGAACAATATCAAAAGCAGAGAAAGTAAAAAACATTTTTGAGTAAAATGACCCTTTAAGGAATGCCATAGTGTGAAGGAGTATTGAGCATACTAATGAAGTGTAGGTCTATTCTATTCTTTTAGATAACTCTTGCTATTCTATGTCCTCAGGCACATTGCAGAGCTGATCTTCTACATGGAGGAACTGAGGGCCCACGTGAGGAAGTATGGTCCTGTCATGCAGAGATACTACGTCCAGTACCTGTCTGGCTTTGACGCCGTGGTGCTCAACGAGCTAGTACAGGTGAGACTGCTCTCTGGATCGAACATTGGCTTGCCTCCCAAATGGCACCCTATTCCCTATATTGCAATACTTTTGACCATGATTCCTAGAGCTCCGGTCAAAAATAGTTCACCTATGTAGGGAATAGGGTGCAATTTCGGATGTACTAACTGTCAATGTTCTCCCTTTGTTTCATAATATCCTAGTATTTATTATATATTATAACTGGGTGGTTCGAGCACTGAATGCTGATTGGCTGACAGCCATGGTATATCAGACCGTATACCACGGGTATGACAAAACAGTTATTTTTACTGCTCTAATTACGTAGGTAAACAGTTTATAATAGCAAAAAGGCACCTAGGGGGTTTGTGATATATGGCCAATATACCCCGCGTTGCGTCGTGCTTAAGAACAGCTCTTAGCCGTGGTATTTTGGCCATATACAGCAAGTTCTCCCACCTAAAAAGATGAGAGAGGCCTGTAATTTTCATCATAGGTACACTTCAACTATGACAGACAAAATGAGGGGGAAAAATCCAGAAAATCACATTGTAGGATTTTTAATGAATTTATTTGCAAATTATGGTGGAAAATAAGTATTTGGTCACCTACAAACAAGCAAGATTTCTGGCTCTCACAGACCTGTAACTTCTTCTTTAAGAGGCTCCTCTGTCCTCCACTCGTTACCTGTATTAATGGCACCTGTTTGAACTTGTTATCAGTATAAAAGACACCTGTCCACAACCTCAAACAGTCACACTCCAAACTCCACTATGGCCAAGACCAAAGAGCTGTCAAAGGACACCCGAAACAAAATTGTAGACCTGCACCAGGCTGGGAAGAGTGAATCTGCAATAGGTAAGCAGCTTGGTTTGAGGAAATCAACTGTGGGAGCAATTATTAGGAAATGGAAGACATACAAGACCACTGATAATCTCCCTCGATCTGGGGCTCCACGCAAGATCTCACCCCGTGGGGTCAAAATGATCACAAGAACGGTGAGCAAAAATCCCAGAACCACATGGGGGGACCTAGTGAATGACCTGCAGAGAGCTGGGACCAAAGTAACAAAGCCTACCATCAGTAACACACTACGCCGCCAGGGACTCAAATCCTGCAGTGCCAGACGTGTCCCCCTGCTTAAGCCAGTACATGTCCAGGCCCGTCTGAAGTTTGCTAGAGAGCATTTGGATGATCCAGAAGAAGATTGGGAGAATGTCATATGGTCAGATGAAACCAAAATAGAACTTTTTGGTAAAAACTCAACTCGTCGTGTTTGGAGGACAAAGAATGCTGAGTTGCATCCAAAGAACACCATACCTACTGTGAAGCATGGGGGTGGAAACATCATGCTTTGGGGCTTTTTTTCTGCAAAGGGACCAGGAAGACTGATCCGTGTAAAGGAAAGAATGAATGGGGCCATGTATCGTGAGATTTTGAGTGAAAACCTCCTTCCATCAGCAAGGGCATTGAAGATGAAACGTGGCTGGGTCTTTCAGCATGACAATGATCCGAAACACACCGCCCGGGCAACAAAGGAGTGGCTTCGTAAGAAGCATTTCAAGGTCCTGGAGTGGCCTAGCCAGTCTCCAGATCTCAACCCCATAGAAAATCTTTGGAGGGAGTTGAAAGTCCGTGTTGCCCAGCAACAGCCCCAAAACATCACTGCTCTAGAGGAGATCTGCATGGAGGAATGGGCCAAAATACCAGAAACAGTGTGTGAAAACCTTGTGAAGACTTACAGAAAACGTTTGACCTCTGTCATTGCCATCAAAGGGTATATAACAAAGTATTGAGATAAACTTTTGTTATTGACCAAATACTTATTTTCCACCATAATTTGCAAATAAATTCATTAAAAATCCTACAATGTGATTTTCTGGATTTTTTCCCCTCATTTTGTCTGTCATAGTTGAAGTGTACCTATGATGAAATTTACAGGCCTCTCTCATCTTTTTAAGTGGGAGAACTTGCACAATTGGTGGCTGACTAAATACTTTTTTGCCCCACTGTACCACACTCCCTCGGGCCTTATTCCTTAAGTGTATGACTGATGATGGAGTACTCTGGTATATGGGTCTTTCTATAAAGTGTATAGAGTACCAGTGACAACTGTTTGGACAACTGTTTGGAGCTGTTACAAAGTCATTAATAATAATTTGCCTCTTTTTTTCACTTGAATACATTAAGATATAAAGGGGGAACATAGATATATTCAATATAATTCATGAGTTGAATCAAAAAATGTTTAAACCCTTTCTCATGCTTGGAGTCTTCACAGATTTGGCAAAAATCGTGTGACATAAAACATTACCTTTCTTTCTTTACATTTATGATACTGCTGTTTGTTGTTATATCATTTACTAAGCATTTAACAACAATGAATTACACATTGAACTTGATCCTGTAAAATTCCTGGATATTGGACTCTTTTTCTGTATGGAGATCTTGGAAGTGCACTGTAACCTCGTAACATTTCGAATCTCCCAATGTTGAGGTGTGAAAACAGTTTTCATGGGCACACATATACAAAATAATGTATGGATTTCAAAATCGAATTCTTATAACAGAAAGAGTAACTTTAACAAGATTAATCAAATAAAAATTGACACTGTCATTAACGGTCATTAACAATAATTCGGCATAATATTTGTTTGATGTGCATTTTTTATGTGTAGCTGTTTAGGTACGTAGGGAATTTAGCGCACAACATCAGCTGATTCAGGAAAGGGTTTTATGAATGACAGTCAAGTGATAAAGATCGGGTGTGATACTGCAGACGATTGAACAACATCCAAAGTGCGGGAATTAATGTTGATCTGGAGAATTGACAGAACATTTTGGTGTCTGTTGTTACGGCGGTCAAGATAATTAGCCGTGGACAACATTGGCAAGATCAAATCAAATTGTATAGGTCACATATACATATACACATGTGACAGATGTTATCGCCGGGGTGTAGCGAAATGTTGCGGTTGTAGTTCAATTCCTGAGGTAAGATTACTGTCCGTGTACGTTTTGATCGTTTGTTTTCCGAGTTCAAATGGAGCAATCGGGAGGGTGAAAACGGCGTATTTATTCTTTTTTTTTTATAGAAATAGAAAAAAACAAAAAACTTCATATTTTGATTTTCACATGTGGGTGGGGTTAAATGTTGAATGCCTGTCATTGGTTAAGTGCAGCGCCAACATTTCCTGTCCTTTCAAAGTAGGAGTTCACCCTTCTAACTCCATTCTATGAATATATTATTTATTAATTAACCGATTAATAGCTGCCCATACCGTGCCACAGTGCCAAGATTAAGTAAGATTTCTCAATTTCTGCATAAGATTTAATGTGTATTGACTTATTAATGAACTGCTGTTACTGTAAATGGTTAGCAGACTGATATATCCTAGCTACCTAATTAACCATTGGTTATCTTATTAAATGATGCCATACAGCCAAAACAACAGTATATATTGCTAGACTAGAGATATTCCCCCAGCTATAGTTAGTCAGTGGTTGCACATCTAACTAGCTGGAATGAAGCAAGGATGTGAATAGTAGACATGTAAATATATCATTTCACTGTTTACAGCAGGTCTTCAGCTACCCAGAGCTGTCTGATCAGCCTGATAGGGTGCCGTGGGTGTGTCCAGCTTACACCTGTGCAAATCCATGCTGTAGGTCCACCACACACCTGGAGGATTGTGGGGTCCTGTCCAGAAGCAACCTCTAGCTCCTACCCCTAGACACTTGTGGAGATCTGAGAGGATTGAACAGGTGTAAGCAATATTGCCAAAATTTCACCAAGCCTTTCAGAGGGTACGGTGGAGCTCTCACCATGTCACCACCCATCAAACAATCCCTCTCAGTTCTCCACAAATGTGACTCGTTTCAGGAAACTAGATGTATGTTGTGTGTCGCTACTTCACAGGAGCCATTTGAACATAAACCTTTTTTTTATCTAAATGCATTTTTCTGGAACGTGAACTTTCATGTGCCTTAATAACAAACTGGTTAAATTACCAGCCTAGTTGGTTTAGCCACGAAAAAGACAGCAACTTTCCCACTAGCCATGATTGGCTGAGATAATGCCGAGAGATGAGTTCGGATTGGTCTGCCATGTATCATGCTTCTGTCTATAGTATGAGCTGGTCAGTATGTGTAGGTAATCCTTTCTAACGCGGCTTTTTTGAAATATATCATGTAGTAGAACTGCGTAAGTGTTGCTCTCCACTTTCTGGAGGACCGAGTTTTGAAATCAGTGGAATTAGAGTATGATAGCTATGGACATGGAGGAAATCCTGGCGTTTTATTGCAAATATGCAGACGGAGTCGAAAAGAGAATACACAGAAGGCTGTTGTATAAAACATTCGATCTTCAATCTAATGGCTAGAATGGCATACGTGACAGAGAGGGAGAAGCATCCAAATCAAATTCTATTGGTAACATACACTTGTTTAGAAGATGTTATTGCGGGTGTAGCGAAATGCTTGTGCTTCTAGTTCCGACAGTGCAGCAATATCTAACAAGTAATATCTAACAATTTCACAACGTATACCCAATACACAGAAATCTAAGTAAGGAATGGAGTTAGAAATATATCAATATATGGAAGAGCAATGTCAGAGTGGCATAGACTAAGATACAGTAGAATAGACATTATTAACCTCACTAGGGTATGTGGGACGCGTCCCACCTCGTCAACAGCCAGTGAAATTGCAGGGCGCCAAATTCAAAACAACAGAAATCCCATAATTACAAATCCTCAAACATACAAGTATTTTACACCATTTTAAAGATACACTTGTTGTAAATCCAGCCACAGTGTCCGATTTCAAAAAGGCTTTACGACGAAAGCACACCAAATGATTATGTTACGTCAGAGCCAAGTCACAGAAAAACACAGCCATTTTTCCAGCCAGAGAGAGGAGTCACAAAAACCAGAAATAGAGATAAAATGAATCACTAACCTTTGATGATCTTCATCAGAGGACACTCATAAAACTTCATGTTACACAATACATGTATGTTTTGTTCATACTTATATCCAAAAATCTGAGTTTACATTGGCACGTTATGTTCAGTAGTTCCAAAACATCCGGTGATTTTGCAGAGAGCCACATCAATTTACAAAAATACTCATAATAAACATTGCTAAAAGATACAACTGTTATGCATGGAATTTTAGATCCACTTCTCCTTAACTTCTTTGATATAGGGGGCAGCATTTTCACTTTTGGATGAATTGCGTGCCCATAGTGAACTGCCTCCTACTCTGTCCCAGATACTAATATATGCATATTATTATTATTATTGGATATAAAACACTGTGAAATTTCTAAAACTGTTTGAATGATTTCTGTGAGTATATCAGAACTCAAATGGCAGGCAAAAACCTGAGAAAAAATCCAAACAGGAAGTGAGAATTCTGAGACTGGTCATTGTTAAACTCATCGCCTATTCAATTCCCTGTAATATATGGATCTGTTTGCACTTCCTACGCCTTCCACTAGATGTCAACAGTCTGTAGAACGCTGAATGAAGCCTATACTGTGATGTGGGACCGGATGGGAGGTGTTTGAGTCAGTGGTCTGGCAGATTGCCAGTTCTTGGTCACGGGCATTCCTCATGATATCGCCATGCGTTCCATTACTTATAGAGACTGAAAATAATTCTCCGGTTGGAACTTTATTGGATATAAATGATAACAACATCCTGAAGATTGATTCTCTACTAAGTTTGACCAGTTTATTCGACTTGTAATATAACTTTTTGAAGTTCTCGACCGTTTGCCTGCATCTGTGAGAGCGTTTGGACCCGTGTACTACACATGCTAGCAAAAGTAGCTAATTGGACATAAGTAATGGACATTATCCAACAAAACAATGATTTATTGTGGAACTAGGATTCCTGGTAGTGCATTCTGATGAACATAATCAAAGGTAAGGGAATATTTATGATCTAATTCCGTATTTCTGTTGACTCCAACATGACGGAGAAATTATGTTAAATCTGAGCGCCGTCTCAGATTATTGCATGGTGTGCTTTTTACGTAAAGTTTTTTTTAAATCTGACACCGCGGTTGAATTAAGAACAAGTGTATCTTTAATTCTGTGTAAAACATGTATCTTTCATCAAAGTTTATGATGAATATTTCTGTTATTTGACGTGGCTCTCTGCAATTACTCCGGATATTTTGGAGGCATTTCTGAACATGGCGCCAATGTAAACCGAGATTTGTGGATATAAATATGCACATTATCGAACAAAACATAAATGTATTGTGTAACATGATGTCCTATGAGTGTCATCTGATGAAGATCATCAAAGGTTAGTGATACATTTTATCTCTATTTCTGCTTTTTGTGACTACTATCTTTTGCTGGGAAAATGGCTGTGTTTTTCTGTGGCTATGTACTGAGCTAACATAATTGTTTGGTGTGCTTTCCCCGTAAATCCTTTTTGAAATCAGACATGTTGGCTGGATTCAAAACATGTGTAGCTTTAATTTGGTGTCTTTCATGTGTGATTTCATGAAAGATAGATTTTTATAGTAAGATATTTGAATTTGGCACGCTACATTTTTTCTGGATTTTGGCCAAGTGGGACGCTACCGTACCACCTATCCCAGAGAAGTTAATGCAACCGCTGTGTCAGATTTCAAAAACACTTTACGGAAAAAGCACACCATGCAATAATCTGAGTACAGCGCTCAGAGACCAAAACAACCCAAACAGATATCCGCCATGTTGTGTAGTCAACAGAAGTCAGAAATAGCATTATAAATATTCACTTACCTTTGATGATCTTCATCAGAATGCACTCCCAGGAATCCCAGTTCCACAATAAATGTTTGTTTTGTTCGATAATGTCCATCATTTATGTCCAAATACCTCTTCTTTGTTTGCGCGTTTAGCCCAGTAATCAAAATTCATGAGGCGAGATCACTAGGTGCAGACAAAGTCAAAAAGTTCCGTTACAGTCCGTAGAAACATGTCAAACGATGTATAGAATCAATCTTTAGGATGTTTTAACATAAATCTTCAATAATGTTCCAACCGGAGAATTCCTTTGTCTGTAGAATTGCAATGGAATGCAAGCTAACTATCACGTGAGCGTGCGTGGTCAGCTCTTGCCTCTCTGGCAGACCTCTGACTCAATCCCCTCTCATTCGCCCCCACTTCACAGTAGAATTCTCAAACAAGGTTATAAAGACTGTTGACATCTAGTGGAATCCTTAGGACGTGCAATATGACCCCATAGACACTGTGTATTCGATAGGCAAGGAGTTGAAAAACTACAAACCTCAGATTTCCCACTTCCGGGTTGGATTTTTTCTCAGGTTTTTGCCTGCCATATGAGTTCTGTGATACTCACAGACATCATTCAAACAGTTTTAGAAACTTCAGAGTGTTTTCTATCCAAATCTACTAATTATATCCATATTCTAGCTTTTATGACTGAGTAGCAGGCAGTTTAATTTGGGCACGCTTTTCATCCAAAATTCCCAATGCTGCCCCCTACCCTAGTGAAGTTAAAGTGACTAGTGTTCCATTTATTAAAGTGGCCAATGATCTCAAGTCTGTGTATATAGGCCGCAGCCTCTCTGTGCTAGTGATGGCCATCCATTTATACGGGTAAGAGAGTCTAGCTAACTACATTTTCAGATATTACACGTTTCTAACTTTGTCAAAGTAATTTCAAGTTAGTGTACTGTTAGCTAGCTAGCTAACGTTACGTGTATGATCTGTGTAGTAATATTTGTATCTCAGAGCCATTTGCATTGCTAGTTATAGCCTAATGTTAGCTAGCTAACATTGAACCGGGTTGCTACCTGCAGATTCATGCAGGGTAGTAACGTATGAGTTGGTATTATGGTTCATTGTTTAGCTTGCTAGCTACATGCCTTAACAAAAGACTCTATGCAAGTTACTATTTAAATAGAATGTTTATGATGACACTGCGACACCTATCGATAGATGTAGCAGGTAAGCATCTAGAGAGCAGAATAACTGATGAATTTACGAACGCTCAACACCCGTTGAATATGGCCGGTGTCACTAAACGTTGGATAAAAAGTCAAATAAATGTTTTGCCAGCTGCACAGTTGCAGTCACCAACGCTCTGGATAACATAAAATCAGCCTAACCAGCTCTGCTAGGGCGTGTAAAATGGTCAGAGTGAGCTGTTCTCTCATTTATGCCTGGAAGTAGCTAGCAAGCTAGCCAATGTTAGCCAGTTAGCATTACTTTCAAAGCAGAATTACTTTACCATTGTTCCTCAACTGTAGTCTATGAAATACTATTTTATAGCTCTGAGTCTCTACTTTTATCCAATGTTAAAAAACACAATTTCCAATGTTGCTACATAAGACCGAAACGAGCCGGTCGGTCACAAATTTGCACAAATTTCTAAAAAACAGTTTTTGCTTTGTCATTATGCGGTATTATGTGTAGATTGCTGAGGGGGAAAAAAATATTGAATCAATTTTAGAATAAGGCTGTAACGTAACAAAATGTGGAAAAGTCACGGGGTCTGAATACTTTCCGAAGGCACTGTATTTCTGCGTAATTTTCATTAAATAAAAACACAGAGTGATTTATTAGTTATACCGTGATGATTTAAAAATACAATTACAAAGACTGCATGTGGGCTTTAATAGCTGTCAAATACTTGATTCCTACGTCCTTGGGAGAATCTCAATTGCATTTCCTTGATTTGTCGCATCCTCTCCTCGTCTCCTTCTTAAAACCCATTGGATGAGA
The DNA here is from genome assembly GCF_045679555.1 of Salvelinus alpinus. NCBI lineage: Eukaryota > Metazoa > Chordata > Actinopteri > Salmoniformes > Salmonidae > Salvelinus > Salvelinus alpinus. The sequence goes on along the minus strand of NC_092105.1, from coordinate 27,256,661 downwards.
ATGTCAGAGAACCTTCCACTGTCACCTTCTTATCCAAAGGGTTTTGAGAAGGAGGTGAGGAGGCAGGACTTGAGTGATCAAGGAAATGCAATTGAGATTCTGCCGTTGTTTCCCCCATTCCTCACCTCCCTCTTAAAGCACATTGGGGGAGAGGAGTGAAGGTTCCTCCCCTCAGGCTACAGTGCACTTTCAAGGAGAGGCAAGGATTGGAGGAAATATGGACAGAGGAAGCAAGAATTTGACGGCTAGTTTTTAGACACAGACTCTCTCACACACACACACACACACACACACACACACACACACACACACACACACACACACACACACACACACACACACACACACACACACAAGGCTTGAAGAGTTTACTGATTATAATGATTTCATTATTGGTTATTATTATTGTCAATGATTTTGTTAACAAAACCCATTGTATTAAATTATTATATCACCTATTAAAACATATAGAAATGCTGTTGTTTCTTTTTTTTCATTCTCCAGGAATGTTTAGCATGGCTATAAATGATAGCGAAATTGACTTGAGCACAAAAAATGCCTGGCGACTAGGCATGACAAAGAAACATGTGGTGTCCATGTTTCTTGGAACATTTTGAATGACATGTACAGTAGATGGTTTGTTGTTGCTAGGTAGAGATACTGTGTGGTCTCATTGTGCCTACCTAGACTTTTATCCCTCTAACTACACATATGAAGCTACCTAATCATATTTAAATGTATATCAAACCATTTAGAGATGTTGACCCTGATGTCACACATTGGCCCATTTATTTATAGAAAGACCCATATGCAGGTTGATATTTTGAAGGGAAAAAGCAGAGCTGACCACTAGATGGAGACCAAGTATTTTGTTGATGTGATTCTTTGCTTGGCCACATCTCGCTCTCTGATATGCAATGTAAAACTCTTGTATTTTCTCAGTTGATCCCCTCACAGCATTCTACTGTAAACAGTGTCTGAGGCTTTCCTCTGCTCCCCTCTAGAATCTGTCCGTCTGTCCTGAGGATGAGTCCATCATCATGTCCTCCTTCGTCAATACCATGACGTCCCTCAGCGTCAAACAAGGTATTCAACCTAACACGGCCTGCCACTCATATTACAGAAATAACATAAATATATACAGTTTCTCATTTAGACTCATGTTGTTGATCCAACCTAAAAGAGAGTTCATTCCATCTTTTTGCTGTGTATGTTCCAGTTTAGAAAACCTCTACTTGTATTGGCCAATGCTTACCATAGTTGTTTTTATGTTGACCAGACCTATAACACAATTCAATTTATTCTGTTGCGGTACAGTAAATATTCCAGTTTAGAAAATGTCTAATTAATCATGCTTAGTTGTTTTTATCTATCTATATTAGCCTTAAGCACTAAAAGCCTTTGTCTGTGTAGACATGTGTTGTTTTGGTAATGGCTGAGTGATGGACAGATGAAAGGAGGGAGGGCAGATGGTGGGCATAGTAGGAGCCTGAGCCGCTCTCCACCTCTCCGCCCGCTCCCCTCCCTCCTGTGTCCTCCTGTGTCATGGTGATCCCATATCTGAGTGAATTGTCTCTGTCGGTGTTACAGTGGAAGACGGGGACGTGTTTGATTTCAGGGGCATGAGGCTGGACTGGTTCAGATTGCAGGTAAGACGCCATCAGGAAAATGAGACGAGCTTTGTGGCAGTGAGGCAGACCTGGGTTCAAATAGTATTCAGAATCCTTTCACAATACTGGACTGGGTTTGACACTTTTGAGACTATTCTATTGGTTCCATTGCACCAGGCAAGCTCAATGGAACCAATATAATAGTCTGAAAAGTGTCAAACCCAGCCCATCTGGCAATCCTGGCAGGCTAGAGCAAAGGCTTAAAGTATTTGGAAGGATTTCAAATATTATTTGAACCAATGTCTGGGCTTTGAGGCCACTGCTAGGTGTGTGTGTTGTAATTAGCACTGTGTGTGTCATAATCAGACATAATTAGCACTCTGGGCCAGTAATGAGGGGGCAGTGTTTAGCATGCTACCCTACTCCTGTCAGCCTACTCCTGTTTCCTATCTATAGGCCGCTGTGCTGTGCTCTGCTGTGCTGTGCTGTGTCCTGTAGCCCATTGTGTGTGTTGGGGAACGCGGGGAACCTCCGGTAGATACAGTAGACCAGGTTCCCCTCCGTCTCATCAGCCATAATTAGCACTCTGGGGCAGTAATAAGGGAACAGTGTTTAGCATGCTACCCTACTCCTGTCACACTGTTGCCTATCTATAGATCAGAGAATGACCTGAGCCCCTATCCACAAAGTATCTCATAGTAGGGGTGCTGATCTAGGATCTGTTCATATGATCTTATTTATTATGATCTAAAAGGAAAAAATGATCCTATATTAGCACTCCTACTCTGAGCTGCTTTGTGAATACAGGCTCAGATCTTGTATTCAGAGTAGGAGTGCTGATATAGTATCAGTTTTGTATTTTAGATCGTAATGAATAATAGGGTGGATCTGATCCTGGATCAGCACTCTTACTCTAATGCTTTGTGATACAGGCCCTCTGGCTGCTGCTCTACACCCTTCACAGACAGCTTCTCGTACTGTACACTAGGATAGCAAAAACAGAACTGCTCAGATAACAAGAAGCAGGGCGTTTGTTTATTCACTATGCGTCTTTGCGTTCGGTGTTTGCCAGGGACAAAGCAAATTCAGGAAGTATTTAAACAGCCTGTACAAGAACAGCTGACTAATGTATGAACAGCTAGCTATATATACAGTATAGGCCTACATATTCAGGTGCTGCTGTCATCCCTAAAAGTAGTATGGTTGTATGAATGTCACCGAGTAGTCCTTATTTATCGAGGTGGAGCTCTTCATGTGAGGATCAGAACCTAAACCTGTCTGTTCCACAAGAGCACTCTTGTGTTCTCTTCTCCCAGCTCTATGTCAACCACATAACCCACACATGAATGAATTTAACAGACTAGTAATGGAGAAAATATGGCCTGAAATACTGAAAGGAGGAGGAGTACGCTCTGTCTGTCATTAGTGACAAATGTCTAACCATCATAAAGAAATATTTGTTTATTTTTCATCACTTCAAATAACATGCACATCATGTGCATGATGTGCATGTTATTTGAAGTGATGAAAAATACATTTTCATGCATTTCAGAGAAAATGTATTATGGATATAGGAGGATAGATTCTAGGCCCCATTAAATTTCTTAAAAACTATTTGGAATTAATGACAATAAATATTCTTCTTTGAAGCTGTGTTTGTTTAAGAATCGTTGCTCGCCTATTAACCCATCCCTTAACACATCTATCCCTGTCTCGCTCGCTCTCTCTTGCTCTCTCAACCATGCTTGGCTCCTCAGTACTTTGCTGAGATCATCACAACCACCCCTGCTGCCAGGGACCTACAACACTTTCCCTGATCCGTTGGTCGACTCGTTGTTCCACCGTCGTCCGATTGGCCCAGCCCTCCTCTCAGATGGATTTTCATGGTGCGTCCCAAATGGCACCCTATTCCCTATATAGTTCAATACGTTTGACCAGGGCCCTATGGGGTAGGTCTATGGGCCCTGGTAAAAAGTAGTGCACTACATAGGGAGTAGGGTGCCATTTGGGACAGAGGCTCTGCCATGGCCGTACCACTCAGTTCCCTCTGAGATGTTGTCTGATCTCAGCTCAGGGCCTCGGCAAGAAATGCTACAACTTGGAAAAGTTTCTCAGTTTAGTCGGTAAATTAGGCCAGGGGAGGCAGGGGGAAAAGAGAAAAGCTTCCATGCGTGGAATGGGAACTGTTTTCCCAACACAGCTGAACAACTATTTTCTCAAGTCTCATGGTTTTTCTACTGGCTGCTCTACACCCTTCACAGACAGCCTCTCGTACTGTACACTAGGATAGCAAAAACAGAACTGCTCAGATAACAAGAAGCAGGACGTTGGTTTATTCACTATGCGTCTTTGGTACGGCGTTTGCCAGGGACAAAGAAAATTCAGGAAGCATCCTGTGCAAGAACAGCTGATAAATGTATGAACAGCTATATATACAGTATAGGCCTACATATTCAGGTGCTGCTGTCATCCCTAAAAATAGCTGGTTGTAAGTAAGAATATGACAGTGAATAATCCTAATTTATCAAGATGGAGTTCTTAGCCCTGAAAGATTAATGTTTGGATCAGAACCTAAGTCTGTCTGTTCCACAAGAACACTCTTCTTCTAAAGGTACTACCGCATGTACTCTCTTCTCCTTCCATAATCCACATGCCATGTGAGCCGTTACAGCACTCTGGCAGACAGACTTTGTCATAAGCCATATCAATGTCCTTTCTGTTAAGTACTTTTCATTATTTTCAAGAAAAAATAAATCTTTCATAGTTTTACTTTGGAAACTCTTGCTGTTTGTGTGATCCATTAAGTGAACGTGTTGGATGAGAAACACAAACTGCCATTACCACAATGATGTCATGTTAGTGATATTAATCTAAACAGAGTCTTGCACCATGTCATCTAACTTCAACTAGCATACATTGGTTGAGACACAGTTGGACTGGATGGAGGGAAGAGAAGATAAACCCTAACCCTTATTTTTCTCTCTCGTCTGTCTTTCTTCATGTCTCCTTTCTCCACAGTGCTGTTTTCTATTTCTGTTCTGATTATGGCATTGTGACCACCATGCAACAGCACTTTAAAGTTTCAAAATAGGCCTTGAATATCAATACTCTTAAGTTTGCCTCTTGCCTACTTTTTCTATTTATTGTCCCTTCTCAGACATTTGAACCACAAGTGGTTGTGTGAGTTTAGCACCTGCTAAATGTCTTTATGTGGCTGTGGTACCAGGTTGGCATCAAACGTTCTTTTAGTTGGCAGGCATTTTAGAGATGTTGAGATCCAGCAGAACATGTTCGAGTCAACACTCTCGCTGCATTTTCTCACACTTGTGTAGCTCGAAATCACTTCTTTCCAAAAAGTGTGTGTGTTTTTATTTGATGGATTTCACGCTTTATTTTTGGACTTGGATTCTTTAAGGCCTCGTTGTGCCCTGGTAACACAGCTGTTTCACTGCCCTTGGTGTGTGTACCAAATGGCACCCTATTCCCTACATAGTGCACCATAGGGCAAAAGTAGTGCCCTATGGGATGTAGTTTTGGTCTCCAAAAAAATAACTGAAGGCATCGCTGCTTCAGGGCTTCAGAACTGTGGCCGTTTTCCTTTTAACAATCTCCACGATCAAAGAAAACAATGTCTTGAACTCTGCAGAGAGTATCTGTTTTGCATACTGTCTTGGTTTGATATCAAATGCTTTGGGAGGAAATTGTATTGTTTGGCCATTGTCAGTAGTATCAAGTTAACACAGACATCTTCCTAGAAATCTTTCCTCAGATGTTAATGACTTGGTAACTCATCCAACCACACTTTTCCTTCCAGACTCCCACTGACTTCCAAATTGAAATCGGATCAGGTTTTTATTTGATTCTTAGAAAAGGGGGATTTTGGGGGAACGAGAGAAAGGAATGCTACTAATAGGAATATGATTTGTCCAAAGACTTAAAACTACATGATACAAACAATGACTACCTCATGAAGCTGGTTGAGAGAATACCAGGAGTGTGCAAAGCTGTCATCAAGGCAAAGGGTGGCTACTTTGAAGAATCTCAAATATAAAATATATATTTGATTTGTTTAACCCTTTTTTGGTTACTACATGATTCCATATGTGTTATTTCATAGTTTTGATGTCTTCACTATTATTCTACAATGTAGAAAATAGTAAAAATAAAGAAAAACCATTCAATGAGTAGGTATGTCCAAACTTTTGACTGGTCCTGTAGATATAAAGCCGCTTCAGCTGGAAACAACATGGCATACATGAGTAAAGAATGATGAACTGTTAAGGGTTAATACGTTTTGTTTTCCCCTGGGCCGACCTTAATAGTGTCTCCAAAGAAAGTGTTCTCCTGGTAAGGCCTATACCAATAATGCCTTGTTTCCTCCTTGGTTAGGCCTATACCAGTGTATCCAAGGCTTCTCTGGGCATCGCAGACCACCGTGAGTTGGGCAAGATGATGAATACCATTATATTCCACACCAAGATGGTGGATTCCCTGGTGGAGATGCTGGTGGAGACATCTGACCTCTCCATATTCTGGTAAATAAACGAGCCAGAACAGCCCAGAGGGCAGGAGCATATATCTATCTCATGTTTCCGTAGCTTGAGGCAGCTTGATGTACAAGTACACCCCCTGGACAAGAAGCTAGTTTTCCACAGGGCTTATTCTGGTAGGGTCTACATTTACATTTACCTCCATGTTCAGTTCAGTTACACAGACATTTAAAACATAGTAAAAACTAATAGGTCATATAGCCTCTCCATCTTCTGGTAGTTTTTACTTTTGTATGTATATTTGATGTGTTTTTCTTAGTATTTTACTGCTTCAATTAAACTACCCAGCAATGATTCTTCATGTTTTTCTGAATTGGAGTCCCAAATGTAGAGCCATTTTGGACTCCAATTCAGAAAAACATGAAGAATCATTGCTGGGTAGTTTAATTGAAGCAGTAAAATACTAAGAAAAACACATCAAATATACATACAAAAGTAAAAACTGCAACACAGGAAAATGCATAACATCAATACAAATAGATTGGATCCAGTTAAAGTTAAAGTTGTTTTCAAGGAAAACATAGTAAACGGTAATAGGCTATATAGCCATCACTCATCCTATAAAACCCCATGGTAACTAACTGTCTGTTAGGGGTTTTGTTATGTTATTTTTATTTGTTATGTTTGGTGGAGACAGGACAGGACGGGAGATGAGAGGGTTGGACAGATTAGGTATTATTGGACCAGAGATATATGATGAAGTTGGCAGCTCATGCTCTTTCCTCTCTCCTTTCCTTTCTTCCCTATTTACTCTCTCTTCTAATATCTTTCCTTTCTCTCTTTCTCCTCTGTTCTCTCTCTCTCTCCTTTCTCTCTCTCTCCTTTCCTCTCTCTCTCCTTTCCTCTCTCTCTCTCCTCTGATAGCTTTTACAGTCGTGCGTTTGAGAAGATGTTCCAGCAGTGTTTGGAGCTGCCCTCCCAGTCTCGGCACTCCATCTCCTTCCCTCTGCTCTGTACCCACTTCATGAGCTGCACTCATGAGCTCTGTCCTGAGGAGGTGAGTGAAGTGTCCCATTGAGATATGAAGTAACGACCGTATCACGAAACATCACAGTAAGCATCACTAAGGTCTGGCTGGTCACTCTGGGATCTAGTCATTTAGGAAACAAACTTATTTTCAACATAAATAACTAATATATTCAATTGATCAGATCGGCCTTTCAAAATACGTTTTCAAAATTCTTTCCTAGTTGAATGTCAAAAGGTACTCGAGGGTCTTTCCTACTTAAATAAAGGGTCAATTAATACATAAAATACATGTTTATTAAATGAACCCAGACATGTTTGTGTATTATACTTGCAATGTAAAGATTTAAAATGTTTTGTATGTATACTAATACGTTTGACTTGAAATACATGTTTATTAAATGAACCCAGACATGTTTGTGTATTATACTTGCAATGTAAAGATTTAAAATGTTTTGTATGTATACTAATACGTTTGACTTGATCTCTTTCCAAGAGCTGGAATCTTAGGTTAAGCTCTTGGTGCAGTAGCAACCTATTCCATTTGGAGTTTCATCTCATGCAGTCGTTTTCTAGCTCTTATGGGGACTGGTAGTCTCAGAGAAGCAGGCCATTTCACAGGATGTCTCACACACTGAATAATGTCAGTGTTGCACCTGGGGATTGGAGGGAGGCTGCATGTGTGTAGGTCTCCATCAGCTCCGTCTCAGTTCTGCTAGGGTCCATCGTGCATCCCAAATGGAACACTGTTCCCTATACAGTGCACTACTTTTGAACACAACTTTTGACCAGACCTCTATGGGTTCTGGTCAAAAGTATTGCACTACATAGGGAATAGGGTGCCATTTGTGACAACCTGTGTTTCCTTCCATGCTGTTAGGGCATGTGACCAGAGCAGCAGGATGGAGTCATACAGAGAATCAGGAAAGTCACAGCAAATTTTTGTGGGTTGTGGAATGTCGCAGAACGAAGCGTCCAGAGCTGTGGTCAATGTACCCAGATGTGTACCGAGAAGCAGAGGGCTGAAAAGCATGATTTATTAAATCTGTAATTGAACCATACACTGGTGCATCTGCTAGCTACTCTCAGGGGGAATGTGAAAGCCCTCAGCACACACAAGCTCCACAACAGATTTCTGTTTCCCTCTCTGTTGAAATACGCCAGGCACATATCATGAAGTGTTTGTTCCTAACAAACACGTAGCCCTCTAATATCCATTTAGTTTGGTAAATAAGACATATTTTCACTCATAATTGGTTGAAAAACGGTACTGAAATAGGCGGCACAATAAGTGGCACAATGGGCGTTCTCATGTGGCCGAGCAAAGTGGTCAAGGGAGAGGCTTTTGCTTAAGAGCTGTCTGAGTGCACTTAGAGAAATAAAAGAGATTTATTGAGACATAGAAGGCTTGGATTTCACTTATTCAAACACAAAACTCCCTCTCTCAGCATGTCTTCAAAATGTTCCTCTTCCTATGTCCATTCCACACAGCTTTGGACAGCTGCAAAAGTTATTTATGTTGGAAAAGCTCTAAATGTTTCCAAGAATATTTCCATCTTGCAAAGAAAACTTTTTACAGCAGTTTATAGTAACAGTAAAAGGTATGCGTCCCAAATGGCACCCTATTCCCTATATAGTGCATTACGTTTCACCAGATCCCTATGGGCCCTGGTCAAACGTAGTGCACTATATAGGGAATAGGGTGCCATTTGGAACAAACCTAAGATCACGGAACTTCAGTCAACGGTCAGTCTTAGCATCAGATAGACTTTTCTCGCAGCTTAGAGGGTGTGTGCACTGTTTGACCAGAGTTGTGTGTGGGGACTGTGTGTGACCGGTTTTAGTGTGGCATTTTGGTCAGTGGGGAATGTTAAGGGTTGGCTACCTATGAATGACAGGTTCACTCAGACCATCTCTACCTACAAACAGCTGGTTCTAGATCTGTTTGGCAATGACATCTACTGAAGGAATTAGATCTGGGACCAGGCTAACAAACAGCCATTCACCAAACCATCCACTGCGCAACCACCAGCCAATCTCCTATATACACTACATGACCAAACGTATGTGGACACCTGCTCGTCGAACATCTCATTCCAAAATCATGGGCTTTAATATGGAGTTGGTCCCACTTTTGCTGCTATAACAGCCTCCACTCTTCTTGGAACATTACTGTGGGACTTCCTTCCATTCAGCCACAAGAGCATTAGAATGTCATTGTATGCTGTAGCGTTAAGATTTCCATTCACTGGAACTAAGGGACCTAGCCCGAACCATCAAAAACAGCCCCAGACCAGTATTCCTCCTCCACCAAACGTTAAGGTTTGCACTATGCATTCAGGTAGGTAGTGTTCTCCTGGCATCCACCAAACCCAGATTTGTCCGTTGGACTGCCAGATGGTGAAGCGTGATTCCTCACTGCAGAGAACACGTTTCCACTGATCCAGCCTTTATACCACTCCAGCCAACGCTTGGCATTGCGCATGGTAATCTTAGGCTTGTGTGTGGCTGCTTGGCCATGGAAACCCATTTCATGAAGCTCCCGACGAGCAGTTCTTGTGCTGACGTTACTTCCAGAGGCAGTTTGGAACTGTAGTGAGTGTTGACCAGGGCAGCTCTAGCAGGGCAGACATCGGACAAACTGACTTGTTGGAAAGGTGGCATCCTATGACGGTGCCACATTGAAAGTCACTGAGCTCTTCAGTGGGCCCATTATCCTGCCAATCTTTGTCTGTGGAGATTGCATGGCTGTGTGCTTGATTTTATACACATGTCAGCAACGGGTGTGGCTTAAATAGCCAAATCCACCAATTTGAAGGGGTGTCCACATACTTTTGTATATATGGTGTAGCTTTCCCCAAGATAACAACATTTTCTTCCCTTCCTACAGAGGCACCACATAGGCGACCGAAGCCTGTCCCTGTGCAACATGTTTCTGGATGAAATGGCTAAACAGGCCCGCAACCTCATCACAGACATCTGCACCGAGCAATGCACGCTCAGCGACCAGGTGAGGTTATGTTGTCATGGTGATTAATCACAGTCCATGCTAAGTAGTGATGAGTGCTTTTTGAAGTCGGTTCGGTTTTGGTTCGATTATTTCAAAAAGAATCATGATTTTTGATTTCATTAAACATTTTTTGTAAACATTTAATGCACTACAGTATGTATTATGTGGGTTGACTGCTGTAATTACACAGAATACAACAATGAATCAAAGTCCCATGATGGTAGTGACTGCCCATTACTGCTTATCACTTATTAACCATCATTTATTCACATTACTTTACTTTAATAAAATATAAAAGTTTATGTGTATATTACATTTGTTTTATCTCATCTCTATAAAGCTGCTGCCTATGCTGTGATCAAAGTAAAATAAGGCATACTTTTATGACTGCTGAATACCAACTGTCTATCAATCACTTCTTAGATCATGTATTTTCTGGTAAAAATACCTCTCTAAATATAATGTATTTTCAGGTAAAAATACCTCTTGAAATATAATGTATTTTCAGGTAAAAATACCTCTTGAGGTATCATGTATTTTCAGGTAAAAATGCCTCTCGAAGTATCATGTATTTTCAGGTACAAATACCTATCGAAGTATCATGTATTTTTAGGTCAAAATACCTCGAAGTATCATCTATTTTCAGGTCGAAATACCTCTCGAAATATCATATATTTTTAGGTCAAAATACCTCTCGAAGTATCATGTATTTTCAGGTAAAAATAGATCTTGACGTATCATGTAATTTCAGGTAAAAATACATCTCGAAGTATCATGTATTTTCAGGTAAAAATACCTCTCGAAGTATCATGTATTTTCAGGTAAAAATACATCTCGAAGTATCATGTATTTTCAGGTAAAAATACCTCTCGAGGCAACTGCTCTCTATGTAGCGCATTCTTCTGGTCTCTTACGTAGCAGGTGTAAAAGAAACACAGACCGGAAAAGTAGGCGCGCAATTGATTATGTTCAAGCTAATTATCACGTTTTCTGCGCTAAATTATGTAGAACATTGGCTTGTTGGAAACTACAACTCCCTACTACATAGCACCGTTCATGTATGATCTGATTTATCTCTAGAGAAAATGCAGCGCAATGTGCACATTGAGCTCACAGGAAAAAAACGAAACTAAATGGAATTCAAATAATTTAACCAATGTTTTTCAGTTACTTGTTTTAAATACCTTTCGGTTAATCGCTCAGCACTAATGCTAAGCAACCAGGTGAGTGCATGTTGTCATGGTGATGAATTAATCAGGGGTCTGCTCTAACCACTTGTGTCATTCCTAGCCATCTAATTTATTATAATTTCTGAGGAAGGGCCGTTTCCCAAACACAGTTTAGGCCTAGTCATTTAGGCTTACAGTGAGTGCATAACTTGTTATTCGTATGTTGGAACTGAACTTATCCACTAGCCATTTAAGTTTTTCAACTGTAGGTCTTAAGTCAGATACTTTTCATAATTCTATTTCGATCATGTACAGTAAATAGAACACAATATAGCCTAAGTTGTGCACGTCCCAACTAAGTGCTTTCAAAATATAATTTGTCACTTCATTCCTTATTGGTCTGTGGGTGTTAAAGGGGTTTTCCTGTTGCTCCTGTTGTAGCTGCTGCCAAAACATTGTGCCAAAACCATCAGTCAGGCGGTGAACAAGAAGTCAAAGAAGCAGACTGGGAAGAAAGGAGAGCCTGAGAGAGAGAAGCCTGGAGTAGAGAGCATGAGGAAGAACAGGCTGCTGGTCACCAAGTAAGTTGTGTACACTCTGTAGCGTCCCTCAGTTAGGTTAGGGACTCTTTCCCAATGTGTCTTTACTCGATTCGTCCTCTCTCCGCTTTCTCAAAACAAATTGGAGAACGTCCACGGGGAGGGAACCTTGGATATTCTCCTCCAATTCCGAGGAATAACAGAAAGACAAATTTGGAAAGAGGCCTGAAACACAGAGACATGGCCACTTCCACCCCCACTTCTGCACTCCATGACCTCCTCCACTTTCAGATGTTTTCAACAGTACACTATTAATCGATGGTTTTGCAAGTCATGGTCTACATGCGTCCAAAATGGCATCCTATTCCCTACATTGTGCACTAGTATGGGCCCTGGTCAAACTTTATTTCCCACTGTGTTTGAATAATACCATGCTAAAATATATTTCCACCACTTGCCCTCCCTGTTCTGGATATTCCACTCTAATTTGGTCCTAACTCTACTACGCTACTCCTAATTCTCGACTCTACTCAGCTTCCAGTAAGATACATAGAAACAGACCACCAGCAGGGCTAGTATAATAATATAGAATCAGGTCTGAGCCAAAAAGGGATGTGTAAAAACAATAGTAGCTGTGGTGCTGGAGGAATTTAATCCATCTGCTCTGTCACAGATTTCCCCTTTAATCTGAACGAAATTAGGTTTTAATGCCTAACTGATGTGTGTGTGTGTGTGTGTGTGTGTGTGTGTGTGTGTGTGTGTGTGTGTGTGTGTGTGTGTGTGTGTGTGTGTGTGTGTGTGTGTGTGTGTGTGTGTGTGTGTGTGTGTGTGTGTGTGTGTGTGTGTTCTTAGCCTGGATAAGCTTCACACGGCGTTGTCCGAGCTGTGTTTCTCCATCAACTACGTACCCAACATGGTGATATGGGAACACACTTTCACTCCTAGGGAGTACCTCACCTCACACCTGGAGATACGCTTCACCAAGTGAGTACACATATGTGCTTGCAGACACACACACACATGGACACGAACACACAAACACACTCAGGGTATCCACTCTTTTATTACAATACCAGTCTTCACAGGAGGCTATGGGTGAATTCCTGCAGATAGTCTGACTGCTCTCTCTCTGTTTCCACTGTGTTGTAACGTAAGCTGGTTAGTTATGAAACCTGCTTCTCCTCCACCAAACACCAATCCATTGATTATCTCATGCAGGAAGGCTTTGAGGCTTAGTTTATTGTTATAAATCAAGGAACATTGTCATCCATTTGTACATATTACACTGAACAAAAATATAAACTCAACATGTAAAGTGTTGGTCCCATGTTTCATGAGGTGAAATAAAGAATCCCAGAAATGTTCCATATGCACAAAAAGCTAATTTCTCTTACATTTTGTGCACAAATTTGTTTACATCCCTGTTAGTGAGCATTTCTCCTTTGCCAAGATAATCCATCCACCTGACAGGTGTGGCATATCATTAAGCTGATTCAACAGCATGATCATTACAAAGATAAAAGGACAATAAAAGGTCACTCTAAAATGTGCAGTTTTGTCACACAACACAATGCCACAGATGTCTGAAGGAGCGTGCAATTGGCATGCTGACTGCAGGAATGTCCACCAGAGTGGTGGCGGTGGGGTTATGGTATGGGCAGGCATAAGCTACGGACAATGAACATAATAGCATTTTATCAATTGTAATTTGAATACACAGAGATACCGTGACGAGATCCTGAGGCCCATTGTCGTGTCATTCAGCCACCATCATCTCATGTTTCAGCATGATAATGCACAGTCCCGTGTCGCAAGGATCTGTACACAATTCCAGGACGCTGAAAATGTCCCAGTTCTTCCATGGCCTGCATACTCACCAGATATGTCATCCATTGAGCATGTTTGGGATGCTCTGGATTGACATGTCTGACAGCATGTTCCAGTTCCCGCCAATATCCAGCAACTTTGCACAGCTATTGAAGATGAGTGTGACAACATTCCACTGTCCACAATCAACAGCCTGATCAACTATGCAAAGGAGATGTCGCGCTGCATGAGGCAAATGGTGGTCACACCAGATACGGACTAGTTTTCTAATCTATGCCCCTACCTTTTTTTTAAGGTATCTGTGACCAACAGAGATGCATATCTGTATTCCCAGTCATGTGAAATCCATAGATTAGGCCTAATTTATTTATTTCAATTGACTGATTTGAACTGTAACTCAGTAAAATCTTTGAAATTGCTGCAAGTTGCGTTTATATTTTTGTTCAGTATAATTACAATCCCCAGGCAGAGTTTAACAAAAAAACTCTCAGGGGGTTAGGATTTTATCTGTGTGATTTATTGGTCCAGCAGACATGTTTTTTTGGGATCAGAGTGAATTTTGACGCGCGTCCAGAATTGGGCCTGACCGGTCCAATGAAATAAACATTGTGCTGGAGAGGAACAGGTATTTTCCTCTGTGGGAGTTAGGGTTGTGACGTATGTGCTTTGGCTGGCCCCTCTCTCTGTGTGTGTGTGTGTGTGTGTGTGTGTGTGTGTGTGTGTGTGTGTGTGTGTGTGTGTGTGTGTGTGTGTGTGTGTGTGTGTGTGTGTGTGTGTGAGAGAGAGTCGTTGGCTAACCCCTCTCCCCCGGGCCGTGAACTTCTCCCGTGCTTCCCAGATATGAGAGCCTATTACCATGCACACACAAAGGCATGCTCACACATACAAAGGCACTCACAGGGCCTATTACCATGCACATATACACACACTCTTACCGCCACTTACCACTACGCCCTGCTCCGCTCCTTAAGGTCAGCGCAGGATAAAAGTTTTACTGCCCTTATGTTCCCAGTTCCTAGCACACTTCAGACAGACGAGGAAAATTGCTAATTACTAAATGTTCCTAATGATCGATCAGGCGCCATAGTTTTTAAACCCTGCCATGTTTGATCCGATCTGCCTGCTCCACACCTTGCAGCTGCACAACCAAGTTATCTACGTAGAAATATGGAAAAGTTAGGGATTAGGGAAAACAATACAGCCATTGTTGAACATTGTTGAAGACTCGCCCAAACTCCCTGGAGTCCATGTAACTAACAGGCACCATTTTCTGATGTAAAAAGTACTTTATAAATACATTCGATTGACTGTTTGATCAATTGATTGATTGATCCCTATATGCCTAACCTAAACCTTTGGATCTGCCGGTCAAATATCTACTTCCAGGACAATATGAACACCCTCTCAGCCTCTGTCAGTGAATTGCAAAGAATTGGTCATCATGCTCTAGATCAGCAAACACGTTTGGTGTTTGCCAAAAGGCATGTGGGAGACTCCCCAAACATAAGGAAAACGCTATATCTGGCACAAACCCAACACCTCATCACCCTGAGAACACTATCCCCACAGTGAAGCATGGTGTTGGCAGCATCATGCTGTGGGGATGTTTTTCATCGGCAGGGACTGGTCGGGGCTAAATACAGGGAAATTGTAGTGTCAGTGGAGGAAAGGGACAGCAGAAGGACGTTGAGAGGCGGACCCTCAGTCTGCTGCTCTCTCCCTCCGCTAAGACTGACCAGCAGATGCAGGCACCATCAGCCCAGTAAAATTAAAAAAGCTAATGATTTAAATGTATGCTCACTCAGCTGTGCCTCACAAGCAATACAACAACTGATCTATTACCAGCCTACCTCAAATGTAGATTTTTTAAAATGTTTATTGTCTGAGAAGAACAACAATGCATTGGCAGAGCAATTCAAGCAAAGCCAATATGGGGTGATAAGGTTTTGGGCCTATAACCTACTGCACAAACCTCATCAATCCAGTTTTTAATAGGGTAATGTTGCTGCATTGGCTTACGTTTTTAAGTCATGTAAAAAATAAATATTTTTTTTTTACGGTAGATCTTGGCTTGCATTTTGACTCAGAAAGTGATCTCGCCTCAAAACGTTGGTGACCACTGCCCTAGATTGATTGACAGATCAATCCTGTTTCGTTCCATCTCTAGGTCTATCGTGGGGATGACCATGTATAACCAGGCGACCCAGGAGATAGCCAAACCGTCTGAGCTGCTGACCAGTGTCAGGGCCTACATGACTGTGCTCCAGAGCATAGAGAACTATGTTCAGATAGATATCACCAGGGTGTTCAACAACGTGCTGCTGCAGCAGACACAACATCTGGACAGTCACGGAGAACCAACCATCACCAGCCTCTACACCAACTGGTGAGTCCTAACCCCTTAACTTCTTAACCCTAACCTCCTAACCCCTTTACCTTAACCTCCTAACCCTAACCCCAACCAACCAACCAATCACTAACCTCTTCACCAACTGGAATACATTCACAAAACAATATGAATTTCGACTTTCTGTCTGTTTGAGAATAACAGCTCTGAGCCTTGATTCAAACCAACGCAGGTAAATGTCCTGTGCACTGCGATTGAGTTTGAATGGTGACTTCTGCTTGAGCTGACATCTGCGATGAATGTGGGCTCTGTGAACATCTGAGAAATTGCCTTTTAAAAGTCTATCGCAGTGCGCAGGTTGTTCATCTGGGTTGGTCTGAATATCAGCCTTGATCATGCCTTCCATTCAATCAGATAACCACCAACATGACAAGCCATACATTCTCTCTGTACTACAGGTATCTGGAGACTTTACTGCGCCAAGTTAGCAACGGACACATAGCTTACTTCCCAGCCATGAAGGCTTTTGTCAACCTACCTACGGAGAACGAGCTCACCTTCAACGCAGAGGAATACTCTGATATCTCAGGTAAGCTTCGTCAGTTATGCTGTCCTTTTAGACACCAATAGACTCATGGTACTGAGAGTATGAGTAATGATTTACTACTTAGAATATTTAAACTGTGTTTATAGCCATAGCAGTGTTGGATGGAGCTAAGAATCACTAACAGAACTCTCCCATGATCTTATGTCAAGGGGTTGGGATAAAGCAGGAAAACACATGTATGTTGGACATTTGTGGACATTCATTGGACAATAAAGTAGCCAATAAAGTAGCCAACAATAAAGTAGACAGTAGATGACAGAACATTTCCATTACCTTGTGCTGGATGGGTTGGATTAAAGTAGACCACCACATTTCCATTGGTCATTCATGGACGTATTGGGCAATAAAGTCATCTTATTCCTATTTTCTTCTTCTCCTCTTTTCAGAGATGCGCTCCCTGTCGGAGCTGCTGGGGCCCTATGGGATGAAGTTCCTCAGTGAGAGCCTCATGTGGCACATCTCCTCCCAGGTGGCCGAGCTCAAGGTGAGGAGTCACGGGGGTCACAGAGATCAAGGGTTAATGGTAGAGGTCATCCAGGGTTAACCCAGGTCAGGCTGGGTCATGTTCATTAGGGCACCTTGTAGCAAAATATAAAAGAAATGTAGCATTTCTTATTGCACACTTCCAGAAAGTCCGTCCCCTGTTTTGGACAGGTTTGTTCCTTTTGGTGCCTAAAGAACACGGCCCTCGTTTCTCTCTTCTATAATTCTTAGTGTGCATCTGAAATGCGACCCTATCCCCTATATCAGGGGTATTCAACTCTTACCCTACGAAGTCCAGAGTCTGCTGGTTTTATGTTCTACCTGATAAGTAATTGCACCCACCTGCTAAATCAGTCCCTGCTTAGAGGGGTACAATGAAAAAATGCAGTGGAACTGACTTTGAGGTCCAGAGTTGAGTTTGAGAGCCCTATATATTGCCCATCTTTTGACCTGGGTCCTATGGTGGTCTCCTATGGGATCTGGTCAAAAGTAGTGCACTATGTAGGGAATAGGGTGCTATTTCAGATGAAGCCTTGGCAGTATGAGTCATTAGAGGTTAGAGGGTCTTTCCAGAAGCAGAGTTTCCCCCTGGAAACAGAACCAGAGCAGAGCAGAGGTAGTGTGGGTTACTGGTAACCTCTAACTGCTAACTGACTGACATTTGATCAGGTTCCCTACCCTCACTACATTTTTGGTAACTAATAAAGAGTGCCAGGAAATTCTGTGTGTTCAGCTAAATCTTTTTAATTAGATATCATAAGACTAAGACTAAATTAATTTAGTGTTAGTGATAAGTGTTGCGAAAGCAGCTAGCCAGACTGATAAATCTAAATTAGCACCAAAATCAGTCCTAATAGATGTACACTACCGTTCAAAAGTTTGGGGTCATTTAGAAATGTCCATGTTTTTGATCAAATTGATCAGAAATACAATGTAGACATTGTTAATGTTGTAAATGATAATTGTAGCTGGAAATTTCTGATTTTTAATGGAATATCTACATAGGAGTACAGAGGCCCATTATCAGCAACCATCACTCCTGTGTTCCAATGGCACGTTATGTTAGCTAATGCAAGTTTAGCATTTTAAAAGGCTAATTGATCATTAGAAAACCCTTTTGCAATTATGTTAGCACAGCTAAAAACTGTTGTTCTGATTTACATTTACATTACATTACATTTAAGTCATTTAGCAGACGCTCTTATCCAGAGCGACTTACAAATTGGTGCATTCACCTTATGATATCCAGTGGAACAACCACTTTACAATAGTGCATCTAACTCTTTTAAGGGGGGGGGTTAGAAGGATTACTTTATCCTATCCTAGGTATTCCTTAAAGAGGTGGGGTTTCAGGTGTCTCCGGAAGGTGGTGATTGACTCCGCTGACCTGGCGTCGTGAGGGAGTTTGTTCCACCATTGGGGTGCCAGAGCAGCGAACAGTTTTGACTGGGCTGAGCGGGAACTGTACTTCCTCAGAGGTAGGGAGGCGAGCAGGCCAGAGGTGGATGAACGCAGTGCCCTTGTTTGGGTGTAGGGCCTGATCAGAGCCTGAAGGTACGGAGGTGCCGTTCCCCTCACAGCTCCGTAGGCAAGCACCATGGTCTTGTAACGGATGCGAGCTTCAACTGGAAGCCAGTGGAGAGAGCGGAGGAGCGGGGTGACGTGAGAGAACTTGGGAAAGTTGAACACCAGACGGGCTGCGGCGTTCTGGATGAGTTGTAGGGGTTTAATGGCACAGGCAGGGAGCCCAGCCAACAGCGAGTTGCAGTAATCCAGACGGGAGATGACAAGTGCCTGGATTAGGACCTGCGCCGCTTCCTGCGTGAGGCAGGGTCGTACTCTGCGAATGTTGTAGAGCATGAACCTACAGGAACGGGTCACCGCCTTGATGTTAGTTGAGAACGACAGGGTGTTGTCCAGGATCACGCCAAGGTTCTTAGCACTCTGGGAGGAGGACACAATGGAGTTGTCAACCGTGATGGCGAGATCATGGAACGGGCAGTCCTTCCCCGGGAGGAAGAGCAGCTCCGTCTTGCCGAGGTTCAGCTTGAGGTGGTGATCCGTCATCCACACTGATATGTCTGCCAGACATGCAGAGATGCGATTCACCACCTGGTTATCAGAGGGGGGAAAGGAGAAGATTAATTGTGTGTCGTCTGCATAGCAATGATAGGAGAGACCATGTGAGGATATGACAGAGCCAAGTGACTTGGTGTATAGCGAGAATAGGAGAGGGCCTAGAACAGAGCCCTGGGGGACACCAGTGGTGAGAGCACGTGGTGCGGAGACAGATTCTCGCCACGCCACCTGGTAGGAGCGACCTGTCAGGTAGGACGCAATCCAAGCGTGGGCCGCGCCGGAGATGCCCAGCTCGGAGAGGGTGGAGAGGAGGATCTGATGGTTCACAGTATCAAAGGCAGCCGATAGGTCTAGAAGGATGAGAGCAGAGGAGAGAGAGTTAGCTTTAGCAGTGCGGAGCGCCTCCGTGACACAGAGAAGAGCAGTCTCAGTTGAATGACTAGTCTTGAAACCTGACTGATTTGGATCAAGAAGGTCATTCTGAGAGAGATAGCAGGAGAGCTGGCCAAGGACGGCACGTTCAAGAGTTTTGGAGAGAAAAGAAAGAAGGGATACTGGTCTGTAGTTGTTGACATCGGAGGGATCGAGTGTAGGTTTTTTCAGAAGGGGTGCAACTCTCGCTCTCTTGAAGACGGAAGGGACGTAGCCAGCGGTCAAGGATGAGTTGATGAGCGAAGTGAGGTAAGGGAGAAGGTCTCCGGAAATGGTCTGGAGAAGAGAGGAGGGGATAGGGTCAAGCGGGCAGGTTGTTGGGCGGCCGGCCGTCACAAGACGCGAGATTTCATCTGGAGAGAGAGGGGAGAAAGAGGTCAAAGCACAGGGTAGGGCAGTGTGAGCAGAACCAGCGGTGTCGTTTGACTTAGCAAACGAGGATCGGATGTCGTCGACCTTCTTTTCAAAATGGTTGACGAAGTCATCAGCAGAGAGGGAGGAGGGGGGAGGAGGGGGAGGAGGATTCAGGAGGGAGGAGAAGGTGGCAAAGAGCTTCCTAGGGTTAGAGGCAGATGCTTGGAATTTAGAGTGGTAGAAATTGGCTTTAGCAGCAGAGACAGAAGAGGAGAATGTAGAGAGGAGGGAGTGAAAGGATGCCAGGTCCGCAGGGAGGCGAGTTTTCCTCCATTTCCGCTCGGCTGCCCGGAGCCCTGTTCTGTGAGCTCGCAATGAGTCGTCGAGCCACGGAGCAGGAGGGGAGGACCGAGCCGGCCTGGAGGATAGGGGACATAGAGAGTCAAAGGATGCAGAAAGGGAGGAGAGGAGGGTTGAGGAGGCAGAATCAGGAGATAGGTTGGAGAAGGTTTGAGCAGAGGGAAGAGATGATAGGATGGAAGAGGAGAGAGTAGCGGGGGAGAGAGAGCGAAGGTTGGGACGGCGCGATACCATCCGAGTAGGGGCAGTGTGGGAAGTGTTGGATGAGAGCGAGAGGGAAAAGGATACAAGGTAGTGGTCGGAGACTTGGAGGGGAGTTGCAATGAGATTAGTGGAAGAACAGCATCTAGTAAAGATGAGGTCAAGCGTATTGCCTGCCTTGTGAGTAGGGGGGGAAGGTGAGAGGGTGAGGTCAAAAAAGGAGAGGAGTGGAAAGAAGGAGGCAGAGAGGAATGAGTCAAAGGTAGACGTGGGGAGGTTAAAGTCACCCAGAACTGTGAGAGGTGAGCCATCCTCAGGAAAGGAACTTATCAGGGCGTCAAGCTCATTGATGAACTCTCCAAGGGAACCTGGAGGGCGATAAATGATGTGTGATTTAAAGAAGCAATAAAACTGGCCTTCTTTAGACTAGTTGAATATCTGGGGCATCAGCATTTGTGGGTTCAATTACAGGCTCAAAATGTCTAGAAACAAATAACTTTCTTCTGACACTCTTCAGTCTATTCTTGTTCTGAGAAATGAAGGCTATTCCATGCGAGAAATTGCAAAGAAACTGAAGATCTCGTACAATGCTGTGTACTACTCCCTTCACAGAACAGTGCAAACTGGCTCTACCCAGACTAGAAAGAGGAGTGGGAGGCCCCGGTGCACAACTGAGCAAGAGGACAAGTACATTAGAGTGTCTAGTTTGAGAAACAGAAGCCTCACAAGTCCTCAACTGGCAGCTTCATTAAATAGTACCCGCAAAACACCAGTCTCAACGTCAACAGTGAAGAGGCGACTCCGGATGCTAGCCATCTAGACAGAGTTTCTGTCCAGTGTCTGTGTTCTTTTACCCATCTTAAACTTTTATTTTTATTGGCCAGTCTGAGATATGGCTTTTTCTTTGCAACTTTGCCTAGAAGGCCAGCATCCTGGAGTCGCCTCTTCACTGTTGACTTTGAGACTGGTGTTTTGTGGGTACTATTTAATTGTAAAAAAAAAAAAAATTCAAACTGTTCTTTAGATTATAATATAATTGGTATTTTACTCTAGAGCACACATTAGTGTTGGAACATAGCGCTGGCACATATTTATGATTCTCTAACATGCAAACTTTTCCCTTCGCTTCTGATAGCAATTTGTGAAAATAAAATATGTTTGTGTCTGATTCACAATCAGATGTAGGAATGAAGCATTGGTTTTATTCAGTCTCTGTACAAACCAAGCCGTGTTCATCAAATTACTTATCACAAAACACGTTATCGGCGAACACTCTCAAAGCAAACTGAACAAGTGGAAAGCATGCAACCCATTGTGAGCCGCACACATGACTGCCTGAACATTGCGCCAAGACACCATCACAAAAAAAGTACAGGCTTCTAATTTTGATGCATCCCAAATGGCACCCTATTCACTACATAGTGCACTACTTTTGATCAGAGCCCATCGTGCACTACTTTTGACCAGAGCCAAAGGTAGTGCAGTATATAGGCTAAAAGTAGTACACTATATATGGAATAGGGTGGCATTTGGGACAAACATTTGTAAGATCCCCCGCATAGTGCCCCATCTGTTGATGGTAAGGTCCTTTTCCTGTTGTGCGAAAGAAGGGTAAAGTCTTTGGATTTAGGATCCCTAGTTGAATCCCCAAATAATCCCCTCACCACTTAGGAGACTCTCTCACCACTTCTACTCCTCTCCTCTCCCTCAACTCATTCTTCTTCTCCTCTCCTCAGAAACTGGTGGTGGACAACGTTGAGATTCTGACCCAGATGAGGACCAGCTTTGACAAGCCTGAACACATGGCTTCTCTGTTCAAGAAGCTCTCATGTGGGTACTCTGTATTTATATTGGCCTGGTCAGAGTTTTCCTGGGCCAGACAGACACAAGGCTCAGTGCTGCCAAGGCCAAATAAGCAACATATACATTTCTCCCATAGTACTGTTCTGTCTACATGGCTTTGGTTATGGCTGCTGAAGGGAGAAAGTGACATAACAAACCACCTTAGTCTAATTTGCATACCTGTAAAATGACTAGAGACATGTCAGTTGTCTGTGAGACTTGCATGTTCTTTGTCTTGGTGTTATAGCAGTCGACAGTGTTCTGAAACGGATGACCATCATCGGAGTCATCCTCTCATTCCGATCCCTTGCTCAGGAGGCACTCCGAGATGTATGTCGGCCCTTTAACTTTCCACCACTTGAATGGCATCATATATTGACACAATACAGTACACAATTATTTTGATCTGTCTCAAGCTGGTTTTCTCACATTTCACCCTGTGCCAAAGTTAGTTTAATCTAATATTTCTGTCATTGTGTTGAAATAAAGCATGATCCTCTTCTTGTCACCAGGTGTTGTCCTGCCACATCCCATTCCTGGTGAGCTCAGTGGAGGACTTCAAGGATCACATTCCAAGAGAGACCGACATGAAGGTGAGAGACACAGTAGGACCTTTAAATTAAGCTTAATGTGGTCAAGGTTGTGGGTTTAGTTCTGACATGGATTACATAAGAATACTAAGTCCCACAAGGTTCACATGCACATACATTGTACTGTAAATTGCTTTGTATTTAAGCATCTGCTAAGTGGCATAGCTATATAATTATGAATATTATATATGAATGGCTATTGTGTTTGAAGCAGTCTGATTCTCTGATGTCCTTTATGTCTCTGTTGATCATCAGGTGGCCATGAACGTGTATGAGCTGTCGTCTGCAGCAGGTCTGCCCTGTGAGATAGATCCTGCCTTAGTGGTGGCCCTCTCCTCTCAGAAGTCAGGTGAGATAGGATGCACCATAGACAGCCATTTTAGAATCTTAATAGATTTTCAAGCCGATTTAAGTTAAAACTGTAGTAAGGAACATTCAATGTCATCTTGGTAAGCAACTCCAGTGTATATTTGGCATTGTGTTTTAAGTCCTGCTTATTGTCCTGCTGAAAGGTGAATTTGTTTCCCAGTGTCTGTTGGAAAGCAAACAGAACCAGGTTTTCCTCTAGGATTTTTACTTTGCTTAGCTGTATTATTTTTATCTTAAAAAACTCCCTAGTCCTTGCTGATGACAAGTATACCCATAACAGTCATGATTGGTTGAGATAAGGAGTGGTTGGACATCCCGAGAGATGAGTCCTGATTGGTCTGTCATGTCACAGGCTTCTGTCTACAGAATGGTAGCTTTCCTAGTTAGTATATAGATCATCTTTGCTACCGCAGATTTTTTGGAAAGCTATGGACAACTGCAAAAGTGTTGCTACAGCTCCCTAAATTTAGCTGGGTTTTAGTAGAGAGACTTACTTTCTGGAGGTCAATGCCATGCTGACTCACACGTGTTTACATGTGTGGGTGGGGTGGGGCTAAGCCTTAAGAGGGTGTGAACGGTGCTGAATAGATGTAAACAAAGAAGCGCTCTCTAGGAAGTGTGAAAATCTCATCAAAATCTTTCAAGAGCATTTTCTCATATGTCGAATAACACGATAATCAACTTGTCCCATGTTTCCTCCAACCGCACTGTATTATACCATTTTGTACTTTTATAAAATGTAAAAATAACATTTGACTTAAGCCTCAATTGAGAAATCTGGACACATACACTATATATACAAAAGCATGTGGACACCCCTTCAAATGAGTGGATTTGTGAATTTCAGCCACACCCATTGATAGAGCTGTCCCGGTCAACTGTAAGTGCTGTTATTGTGAAGTGGAAATGTCTAGGTGCAACAACGGCTCAGACGCAAAGTGGTAGGCCTCACAAGCTCAGAGAATGGGACTGCCGAGTGCTGAAGCGCGTAGCGCGTAAAAATCATATGTACTCGGTTGCAACATTCACTACCGAGTTCCAAACTGTCTCTGGAACCAACGTCAGCACAAGAACTGTCCGGAAGCTTCATGAAATGGGTTTCCATGGCCGAGCAGCCACACACAAGCCTAAGATCACCATGCGCAATGCCAATCGTCGGCTGGAGTGGTGTAAAGCTCGCCACCACACTTCACCATCTGGCAGTACGACGGACATATCTGGGTTTGGCGGATGCCAGGAGAACGCTACCTGCCCTAATACATAGTGCCAACAAGTTTGGTGAAGGAGGAATAATGATCTGGGGCTGTTTTTCATGATTCGGGCTAAGCCCCTTAGTTCCAGTGAAGGGAAATCTTAATGCTACAGCATACAATGACATTGTGGACAATTCTGTGCTTCCAACTTTGTGGCAACAGTTTTAGGAAGGCCCCACAAGACCTCACAAGACCTCACTAATGCTCTTGTGGCTAAATGGAAACCAATCCCCGCAGCAATGTTCCAACATCTAGTGGAAAGCCTTCCCAGAAGAGTGGAGGCTGTTATAGCAGCAAAGGGGGGACCAACCCCATAATAATGCCCATGATTTTGGAATGAGATGTTTGACAAGCAGGTGTCCACATACTTGTGGTCATGTAGTGTATGTTAAGTTGTTTAGCTGAAATGATGACTATTACTCATATGCCTCATAGCCTGACTTCCATGTCCACATGCTGTGTAAAGGGATGACTGATTCACTGTTGGAATCTCACAGTTTGAAAAGTAATCTGTTGATAATGTCAGAGAGCGTGAGAGTTGGACAAGCATTAGAACTGCATTCCACTCTGTAGTCATGTATCAAAATCAAAGTTTTCATAAATTACAAATAAATATGTCCTGTCAATTTCAGAATTGCAACAGATAGGCCATGCATTTGTTTAGGTAACGTTTGGACATGTTGATGCTTATGCACACTGGTATTAAGTTGTCAAGTCATGTAGCCTGCAGCCATATCCACAGAGTCCAGTCCAGTCCAATTTCTGTACCCAACAATTCCCTATATAGTGCACAAATGGGCCCTGGAGTGCATCCCAAATGGCACCCTATTACTAGAGATTCCTCTCTGGGCGCGTCCCAAATAGCACCCAACCCATATATAGGGGTTTGGTCAAAAGTATTGCACTATATAGGGAATAGGGTTCCATTTAGGACGAAGCCAATGGCTCTCCTCAAGTTCCCAACCCCTCTCTGTTGCTCTAAGGAAAATACTAAATAACATTGCTTTAACATTGCTTTAACTCAGAGCTACAAAGAGCCCTGGGGGTCTTTTGGCCAGTGAAGACATTTCTGTTATACACCGCAGCTGTTTTTATACAAACCTCTGTTTACTTTCAAAATAGTTATCAACCCTCAACCTCATCTCCTCGTATGTGTCACAAATGGCACCCTATTCCCTATGTAGTGCACTACTTTTGACCTGGGCCCATAGGGAATAGGGTGTCATTTGGGAGGCACACCTACCCCTTATTGGGTCCACATAGCTGAATCACCTCCCAGTCTTGTAAATATAAATTACAGTTAATTAGGGAGCCATAATGCAGTTTGTCTTGGCTAGCGGGTCTTCATTTTTGGATAATATCCAAAATGGATCCCCCTGATGGTGTTAACGGACATTTCCTTTCTTTGGTAACAGAGAACATCAGTCCGGAGGAAGAGTACAAGATAGCGTGCCTGCTGATGGTCTTTGTGGCGGTCTCTATGCCCACCTTGGCAAGCAACGTCATGTCCCAGTATAGCCCTGCTATCCAAGGTACCTGTTCTTAGATACATGAAGTATATGTTCTATGTATATTATATGTTCTATGACATTTGTTGTTATACTTATTGATATGGTTCCTTCATAATCGTCCTTGTTAACAGTGCTGTAAGATATAGTAGATCCTTTTACCCACAGTGTTTAAAGACATAGTCGAGACACTAATATCATCTTGTCTGTCATCCTTTCACAGGTCACTGCAACAACATCCACTGTCTGGCTAAAGCTATAAACCAGATCGCTGCAGCTTTATTCACCATCCACAAGGGCAGCATCGAGGACCGCCTCAAAGAGTTCCTCGCAGTACGTTTTATAGTGATAGTCCATTTGGTTTATACCACACATTTATCTTCACCCTTTTTTATTATTTATTATAAGCAGCTCTCTTCCTTCATCTGTTTTATATTTATTCTCTATTTGGGCCTGCATCAAAAGTAGTGCACTATGTAGGGAATAGGGTTCTATTTGGGACGCATCCATGTTTTAATACACACAATGTGGGAAAAGGCAGGATCATTTTTTATTTATATTATTTTTTATTTTCATAACCAGGATTGAATAACATTAATGTTCCATAAACCTTCTGTGATTCTAAATAATTTAAATTTTAATATCTTAAATGATTTTTTCTGCATGACTTGTGATTTTTCTGCATTGCTGAGGAGGAGGGCACAGCGACCCACTGACCTTGTTTTCCCCTCTATGTATTTCCATTGGAATTATTCCTCAATGTCCTGTTACTTTTTATTGCGCTCCAATAATGTATTACTATAACAGTGTTGAAATCTTTAATGCTGTTCCCCATCTGAAACCATGTGAGACACAAACCAAGCCAGGTGCTCTTTGAAATGCTTAAATCCAGTGTTTAAATCCATGTGTCAAAGCTGAACCCACATGGCAAGTTTAGAATGGTAAACTGGTGGTTTGGGGTTTTTCATAGTGACTGTGTTATAGACTTTAAATGTCTAGTAACATTGTAAAACTGATGGAAAGAGACACAAGTGCTTCTACACTTTCAGGGTCGGTTTCCCCAGACACAGATAAAGCTTAGTACTGGGAGAGAAAAAAAATCTGATTTCATTTGTTCTTTCTCTCCTGTGCAGCTTGCCTCTTCCAGTTTGCTGAAGATCGGCCAGGAGACTGACAAAACCACAACAAGGAACAGAGAATCTGTCTACTTGCTCCTGGACATGGTGAGTCACATACTGTATGGATGTGTCCCAAATGGCACCCTATTCCATATAAAGTACACTACTGTACACTACCTGGTCAAAAAGCTCAGGTTTGCGTGCCGACAGTACTTAGAACCTCTGAACAGTGTCGGCAGACAATCTCTTTTGTGTTGACACAGCAAAGACTTTGGAAGTCATCAGCCACTCTCAGGTTGTGTTTCATGCTAAAATTAGTGCAGTATATAGGGAATAGGATGCCATTTGGGATGCGGACTAAACTACAACACACGTCATGTTCTATTTAACCTTTATTTAAGTCCCGTTAAGGTCAGAATAACTATTTCCCAAAGGGAGACCTGGGAAAGTAATTTAGGAGAGTCATATACTATTAATTTACGATACTATATCAAACCGAATGACTAAGAATTATACAGTTATGCCTACTCTAGCTATCATCTAACATGTTGTCACATCATCTAACTATCACCTAGCTATCATAACACAGTGTCACATCTAACTATCATCTAACACGTTGTCCCGTCATCTAACTATCACCTAGCTATCATAACAGTGTCACATCTAACTATCATCGAACACGTTGTTCCATCATCTAACTATCACCTAGCTATCATAACACAGTGTCACATCTAACTATCACCTAGCTATCATAACATAGTGTCACATCATCTAACATTAACACGTTGTCACATCCTCTAACTAACATTTAGCTATCATCTAACACGTTGTCACATCCTCTAACTAACATTTAGCTACCATCTAACACGTTGTCACATCCTCTAACTAACATTTAGCTATCATCTAACACGTTGTCACATCCTCTAACTAACATTTAGCTATCATCTAACACGTTGTCACATCCTCTAACTAACATTTAGCTATAATCTAACACGCTGTCACATCCTCTAACTAACATTTAGCTATCATCTAACACGTTGTCACATCCTCTAACTAACATTTAGCTATCATCTAACACGTTGTCACATCCTCTAACTAACATTTAGCTATCATCTAACACATTGTCACATCCTCTAACTAACATTTAGCTATCATCTAACACGTTGTCACATCCTCTAACTAACATTTAGCTATCATCTAACACGTTGTCACATCCTCTAACTAACATTTAGCTATAATCTAACACGCTGTCACATCCTCTAACTAACATTTAGCTATCATCTAACACGTTGTCACATCCTCTAACTATCATCTAGCTATCATCTAACACGTTGTCACATCCTCTAACTAACATTTAGCTATCATCTAACACGCTGTCACATCCTCTAACTAACATTTAGCTATCATCTAACACGTTGTCACATCCTCTAACTAACATTTAGCTATCATCTAACATGTTGTCACATCCTCTAACTAACATTTAGCTATCATCTAACACGTTGTCACATCCTCTAACTAACATTTAGCTATCATCTAACACGTTGTCACATCCTCTAACTAACATTTAGCTATCATCTAACACGTTGTCACATCCTCTAACTAACATTTAGCTATCATCTAACACGTTGTCACATCCTCTAACTAACATTTAGCTATCATCTAACACGTTGTCACATCCTCTAACTAACATTTAGCTATCATCTAACACGTTGTCACATCCTCTAACTAACATTTAGCTATCATCTAACACGTTGTCACATCCTCTAACTAACATTTAGCTATCATCTAACACGTTGTCACATCCTCTAACTAACATTTAGCTATCATCTAACACGTTGTCACATCCTCTAACTAACATTTAGCTATCATCTAACACGTTGTCACATCATCTAACTAACATTTAGCTATCATCTAACACGTTGTCACATCCTCTAACTAACATTTAGCTATCATCTAACACGTTGTCACATTCTCTAACTAACATTTAGCTATCATCTAACACGTTGTCACATCCTCTAACTAACATTTAGCTATCATCTAACACGTTCTCACATCCTCTAACTAACATTTAGCTATCATCTAACACGTTGTCACATCCTCTAACTAACATTTAGCTATCATCTAACACGTTGTCACATCCTCTAACTAACATTTAGCTATCATCTAACACGTTGTCACATCCTCTAACTAACATTTAGCTATCATCTAACACGCTGTCACATCCTCTAACTAACATTTAGCTATCATCTAACACGTTGTCACATCCTCTAACTAACATTTAGCTATCATCTAACACGCTGTCACATCCTCTAACTAACATTTAGCTATCATCTAACACGTTGTCACATCCTCTAACTATCATCTAGCTATCATCTAACACGTTGTCACATCCTCTAACTAACATTTAGCTATCATCTAACACGTTGTCACATCCTCTAACTAACATTTAGCTATCATCTAACACGTTGTCACATCCTCTAACTAACATTTAGCTATCATCTAACACGTTGTCACATCCTCTAACTAACATTTAGCTATCATCTAACACGTTGTCACATCCTCTAACTAACATTTAGCTATCATCTAACACGTTGTCACATCCTCTAACTAACATTTAGCTATCATCTAACACGTTGTCACATCCTCTAACTAACATTTAGCTATCATCTAACATGTTGTCACATCCTCTAACTAACATTTAGCTATCATCTAACACGTTGTCACATCATCTAACTAACATTTAGCTATCATCTAACACGTTGTCACATCCTCTAACTAACATTTAGCTATCATCTAACACGTTGTCACATCCTCTAACTAACATTTAGCTATCATCTAACACGTTGTCACATCCTCTAACTAACATTTAGCTATCATCTAACACGTTGTCACATCATCTAACTAACATTTAGCTATCATCTAACACGTTGTCACATCCTCTAACTAACATTTAGCTATCATCTAACACGCTGTCACATCCTCTAACTAACATTTAGCTATCATCTAACACGTTGTCACATCCTCTAACTATCATCTAGCTATCATCTAACACACTGTCACATCCTCTAACTAACATTTAGCTATCATCTAACACGTTGTCACATCCTCTAACTAACATTTAGCTATCATCTAACACGTTGTCACATCCTCTAACTAACATTTAGCTATCATCTAACACGTTGTCACATCCTCTAACTAACATTTAGCTATCATCTAACACGTTGTCACATACTCTAACTAACATTTAGCTATCATCTAACACGTTGTCACATCCTCTAACTAACATTTAGCTATCATCTAACACGTTGTCACATCCTCTAACTAACATTTAGCTATCATCTAACATGTTGTCACATCCTCTAACTAACATTTAGCTATCATCTAACACGTTGTCACATCCTCTAACTAACATTTAGCTATCATCTAACACGTTGTCACATCCTCTAACTAACATTTAGCTATCATCTAACACGTTGTCACATCCTCTAACTAACATTTAGCTATCATCTAACACGTTGTCACATCCTCTAACTAACATTTAGCTATCATCTAACACGTTGTCACATCATCTAACTAACATTTAGCTATCATCTAACACGTTGTCACATCCTCTAACTAACATTTAGCTATCATCTAACACGCTGTCACATCCTCTAACTAACATTTAGCTATCATCTAACACGTTGTCACATCCTCTAACTATCATCTAGCTATCATCTAACACACTGTCACATCCTCTAACTAACATTTAGCTATCATCTAACACGTTGTCACATCCTCTAACTAACATTTAGCTATCATCTAACATGTTGTCACATCATCTAACTAACATTTAGCTATCATCTAACACGTTGTCACATCCTCTAACTATCATCTAGCTATCATCTAACACGTTGTCACATCCTCTAACTAACATTTAGCTATCATCTAACACGTTGTCACATCCTCTAACTAACATTTAGCTATCATCTAACACGTTGTCACATCCTCTAACTAACATTTAGCTATCATCTAACACGTTGTCACATCCTCTAACTAACATTTAGCTATCATCTAACACGCTGTCACATCCTCTAACTAACATTTAGCTATCATCTAACACGTTGTCACATCATCTAACTAACATTTAGCTATCATCTAACACGTTGTCACATCCTCTAACTAACATTTAGCTATCATCTAACACGCTGTCACATCCTCTAGCTACCATCTAACACATGTAATATACTGGTTCCAAGGTCAACATTCTCATTAGTCTCTGGCCAGCCCAAAGCAGAAAGAAAATAAAGAGAATTGCAAACCTCTTTCTACTTGAAAATGAACAGAGCACTATTTTCTTTCAGACTGTGTATTGAAAATGACATATGCAGTCATGCATACACATGTATTGTCTGTTGATCAGAGGGGCTTACTGGTCTGTGGGATTTGGATTTGCTTGACTTTGAAGAATAATGTACAGGAGATAGAATAGAAAGACAACCAGGGTGGAAAGAAAGAAGAATCACCCACAGTCTTTATCCTGCATTGGAACTGCATAATATAGAACACACACACCCGTATACCTTATCCATGGGGCTACTCTGCCTCGATAATATAGAGAACAAGGAAAAATCACAAAAGTATGATTAAACTCAGGCTGAATCCCAAATGGCTCCCTATATAGCACACTTCTTTTGACCAGAGCCGTATGTGGGCCCTGGTCTAAAGTACTGCACTATATGGGGAATGGGATGCTATTTGAGACATTCTCACAGTGGTTATTTTAGGTTCTATCCATATCCATCCATGTGTTTTCTCTACCAGATTGTGCAGGAGTCCCCGTTCTTGACCATGGACCTTCTGGAGTCCTGCTTCCCCTATGTGCTGCTCCGTAATGCATACCATGCTGTCTACAAGCAGAGTGTGTCTTCCTCCGCCTGAGAACCCTGAGAGGAGGAGAGGAAAGAGGGGTTAGAGGAGAGACAGATTAGAGGAGGGAGAGAGCGAGTGAGAGACTCCTCACCTTGTCTGGAGTTCAGCATGCAGATAGTGAAGAGGAGACAAGGGCTGTATGTATCAAGCGTCTCAGAGTAGGAGTGCTGATTTGGGATCAGTGTTGCCTTTTAGATCATAATGAATAACATTAACTTGACAGGGGGAGACCTGATCCTAGATCAGCACTTCTACTCTGAGAAGCTTGATACATGCAGGCAGAGCTCTTTACTGAGAATATAAATATATGGCTTTGGACAACATGAGTCTTATATGATGATATGACCATTGTGGGTGTGCTGTGTTTCAACTTACAGTCTTAAAGAAAACAAAAAAATAGTATTATTGGTTTTGTGGGATCAGGGTTTTTCTTTTCATACAGTTTTATGAATTAATAATTTCTTTACTTAATCTGATGTAAGCTTTGTTGACAATGATCAGTGACAATACACTACTACTTAATTTAATTTTTGAATATTATCTTAGTTTCTAAATATTGAATGGGTTAAAAATTAAACACTAAAAATGCTATTATCGGTAAAGGGGAATGTGCAAAACTAATTGCAGTTTTTTGGAAATGGTGATACACAGTTCTATGCATTATCATTATCTGTCGGTTATTACAGTATGTGTATCTTTGTGAATTTGTGTTATTTACATTTTTTGTGTTTCTTTGAGATATTTGCCAAACTGTTGAGAAAACATAGCATCTTATATTATTTGGAGCTAACCTGAAATGTTGGTATTAAACTTAAATATTATGAAAACTGATAACAGATGGTTGATATTTGTACAAAGCATAGAATAATTTTTTAACTAAATGCCTCATTGGCATAACTACTCCATAGTACCTGTCTGTACGGTATATAATAAACATTCTTTCATATTTATTGAATGTTTATACATAGTTTTCCTTTTACCACTTTTATATGTTTTCAATGTTTCAATGAACCGCGTATCCTCCATAACGTGACCAATAAATCTTAGGTTATATCCACTTACTGGCCTAGAGTCCCATTTGTTTAAAATGTTTGAATAAACTTCAGGATATAAGCTGCACACAAAATACCATACATACTCACACACACACAGATTTGCTATGATTAGCCTAATAATTTTAACTTGAGTGTTTCCACTTGAGACATTTGTTTAGGGAAATTTCCACAGTTCTAGCTATCACAATTGGGAGCAAATTGACTCACATCTGACCTGATTGTCATGTGTTATTGAGTTTGCTTCTCAGTGCTTAGAACTTGAAGGTCTTTCCTAGAACAGTTTCCTTTTTTGTATGTAGGCCAACATTGGTCTTGGTTGTTTTGTGTATTTTTTTGTTTTTTTGCTGTCAAAATATTAGTGGGGAAGTGTTCCTCCGGCCTGAGAACACTGAGAGTCCTGGCAGGCAGCCCTCACATTGATGTTTCCCTGGTCATGTTGTTAAACACCCCTCAGTCACATGATCACAGGAACGAACGCATGCACACACACCAGCCATGATCCAGTTTGACGAGGAACAAACATGAACATTCTAATAATGGCTGGCAAGGTCAATCAGAAGTCCCTTTGATCTTCTACAAATCTAAACCTTAAATCCTAAATCTGCTCTCTATTCCACTGTTACTGTATGTGTGATAAACTAAACAAAAAGGTATGTTAAAAAGCTTTCATAAGAGTAATTTGCTCCACTTTACTTGGCCTAATGTTGCATGGATCCAGTTCATTCTGAAATAGAGAACACTGAAATGGTGAATACTGTATCTTATTTAACAATCTGACCCTATATGACCTCTTGGTCAACTTGTAAAATCCTCCATGCTGTCCATTGTATACTATTTAAACACTGTGTTTAGTATATCGAATCCCTGAGCTGACAAGGTAAAAATCTGAACAAGGCAGTTAACCCACTGTTTCCAAGTATGCCGTCATTGTAAATAAGAATTTGTTCTTAACTGACTTGCCTGGTTAAATAAAGGTTAAATAAAAAAGAAAATAAATAATGATATTTAACATGTTCTTAATTAACACTCATTAACACCTATTAACACTCATCATTGTGTTGAGTTCACACTAATAATTAGGCTTGATTAAAGCTGCTTGTGTACATAGCACTGTCATCATAATATGTAAATTCACTCAGAGAGCAGAATAACTGATGAATTTACGAACGCGCAACGCCCGTTGAATATGACCGGTGTCAGTAAATGTCAACCCAAAAAATGTATTAAATTGTTGCCAGCAGCTCAGTTACAGTCACCAACGCTCTAGATAACATGAAAACAGCCTAACCAGCTCTGCCAGGGTGAGGAAAATGGTCAGAGTAAGGTCTTCAAGCCAACTTTAGCCAGTTAGCAAGCTAGCCAACTTTAGCCAGTTAGCAAGCTAGCCAACTTTAATCAGTTAGCTTGGGTGCTTGACTGACTTTATGAGGTCAGAACGCTCTGATCAACCCTATGTGGAAGATGCATTTCAGGTGAATGCATTCAGTTGTACAACTGACGAGGTATCCCCCTTTTCCTTTCCCTTTCCCTTACTCCACAGCCAAAGAGTCCAGTGTGCGCTCTGAATGCTCAGAGAGCGAAACGCTCTGAATTTACTAACGGACAATCTGACAACGCTCTGAATTTACGAACGCCCAGATCGCTCTCTGACAATCCAGCGTGAATTTACGAACACACCCCATGTCTTCATAATGGTGACTTCATGAGGGCCATCATGACTGTTTACTTCCAAATAAAAATGTATAACCCGCTTTACTCTAAGTTAGGTTATCTAGACCAGGGATGGGCAACTTTGATGAGTGTGGGGGCCACAAAAATCTGAACTCATCAAGAGGGGCCTCAGTGGCTCGCGGGTCTGCATACCCACATCCATACCCACACATCCATACCCCCCAACTTGCGAGTAAAACACTTTAGAGAACCCCCTATTGAGAACAAAGAAGATAAAATAAGTTTTAGAGTTAATTTCCTGCAATTTCCTGCAATTCTACCCAATGAGGAATATAGAACATGATGCAGTTTTAAACCAGGTTTGCTGCAATTCAACACATTTTGTCATTTTTTATATGATATCTGAGTTAGTGACTAACAAAATTAAAGTGGGCCCCAGTCAGAAATTCGACCATCAGTACTACAAGTATAGATAGATAGCTGGCTAGACTAATTTACCAATCGAAAAAATATTAGCTGACGTGCTAATTGAGTGAACCTTTGTACTCTGAGTGTACAAAACATTAAGAACACCTGCTCTTTCCATGACATAGACCGACCAGGTGAATCCAGGTAAAAGCTATGATCCCTTATTGATGTCACTTGTTAATTCCACTTCAATCAGTGTAGATGAAGGGGAGGAGACAGGTTAAAGAAGGATTTTTAAGCCTTGAAACAATTGAGACATGGATTGTGTATGTGTGCCATTCGGAGAGTGAATGGGCAAGACAAAATATTTAAGTGCCTTTGAATGGGGTATGGTAGTAGGTGCCAGGTGCACCGGTTTGTCTCAAGAACTGCAAAGCTGCAGGGATTTTCATACTCAACAGTTTCCCGTGTGTATCAAGACTGGTCCACCCCCCCCAAAGGACATCCAGGGAACTTGACACTTGGGGTCAACGTGAGCCAGCATCCCTGTGGAACGCTTTCCACCTTTTAGAGTGACGAATTTAGGCTGTTGTGTGGGCAAAGAGGGGAGTGGAGCAACTCAATATTGGGAAGGTGTTCTTAATGTTTTGTACACTCAGTACAGGTTAAATATATATATATATATACACACACACATAATAAAAAATAAATAAATGAAATATCACATTTACTTAAGTATTTAGACCCTTTACTCTGTACTTTGTTGAAGCACCTTTGGCAGCGATTTCAGCCTCGAGACTTCTTGGGTATGACGCTACAGGCTTGGTACACCTGTATTTTGTGAGATTCTCCAAATTATTTTCTGCAGATCCTCTCAAGCTCTGTCAGGTTGGATGGGGAGCGTCGCTGCACAGCTATTTTCAGGTCTCCAGAGATGTTCGATCGAGTTCAAGTTCACTCTGGCTGGGTCACTCAAGGAAGCCACTCCTGCATTGTCTTGGTTGTACGCTTAGGGTCATTGTCCTGTTGGAAGGTGAACCATCGCCCCAGTCTGAGGTCCTAAGCGCTCTGGAGCAGGTTTTCATCAAGGATCTCTCTGTACTTTGCTTCATTCATCTTTCCCTCTATCCAGACTAGTCTCCCAGTCCCTGCAGCTGAAAAACATCCCCACAGCATAATGCTGCCACCACCATGCTTCACCGTAGGGATGGTGCCAGGTTTCCTGCAGACGTGATGCTTGGCATTCAGGCCAAAGAGTTCAATCTTGATTTCATCAGACCAGAGAATCTTGTTTCTCATGGTCTGAGAGTCCTTTAGGTGCCTTTTGGCAAACTCCAAGTCGGCTGTCGTTCCTTTTACTGAGGAGTGGCTTCCATCTGGCCACTCTACCATAAAGGCCTGATTGGTGGAGTGCTGCAGAGATGGTTGTCTTTCTGCAAGATTTTCACATCTCTACAGAGGAACTCTGGAGCCATGTCAGAGTAACCATCGGGTTCTTGGTCACCTCCCTGACCAAGGCCCTTCCCCCCCGATTGCTCAGGTTGGCAGGGTGGCCAGCTCTAGGAAGAGTCTTGGTGGTTCCAAACTTCTTCCATTTAAGAATGATGGCGGCCACTGTGTTCTTGGGGACCTTCAATGCTGCAGAAATGTTTTGGTACCCTTCCTAATGGTTAGAGGATTGGGCCAGTAACCGAAAGGTTGCTAGATCGAGTCCCTGAGCTGACAAGGTAAAAATCTGTTGTTCTGCCCCTGAACAAGGCAGTTAACCCACTGTTCCTAGGCCGTCATTGTAAATAAGAATTTGTTCTTAACTGACTTACCTAGTTAAATAAAGGTAAAATTTCTAAAATGTAAAATTCCTCAGATCTGTGCTTTGACACAATCCTGTCTCGGAGCTCTGCGGAAAATATTTTCAACCTCTTGGCTTGGTTTTTGCTCTGACATACACTGTCAACTGTGGGACCTTATATAGACAAGTGTTATATAGACAGCCTTTCCAAATCATGTCCATCAATTGAATTTACCACAGGTGGACTCCAATCAAGTTGTAGAAACATCTCAAGGATGATCAATGAAAACAGGATGGATCTGAGCTCAATTTCGAGCAATAACAACCTGTTTATGCTTTGTCATTATGGGGTATTGTGTGTAGATTGATGTGGGGAAAAAATGTATTTAATAAATGGTAGAACAAGGCTGTAATGGAAGAAAATGTGGAAAAAGTCAAGGGGTCTGAATACTTTCTGAATGCACTGTATATATACACACACTACTGGTCAAAACTTTTAGAACACCTACTCATTCAAGGGTTTTTCTTTATTTGTACTATTTTCTAAATTGTATAATAATAGTGAAGACATCAAAACTATGAAATAGCACATATGGAATCATGTAGTAACCAAAGAAGTGTTAAACACATCAAAATATATTTGAGATTTGAGATTCTTCAAATAGCCCCCCTTTCCCTTAATGACAGCTTTACACCCTCTTGGCATTCTCTCAACCAGCTTCACCTGCAATGAATTTCCAACAGTCTCCAGGCTGTGTAAGGCGTATTTGACCAAGAAGGAGAGTGATGGTGCTGCATCAGATGACCTGGCCTCCACAATCATCCGACCTCAACCCAATTGAGATGCTTTTCCTTCACTCTGCAGTCGGACTGCAGAGTGAAGGAAAAGCATCCAACAAGTGCTCAGCATATGTGGGAACTCCTTCAACTGTTGGAAAATCATTGCAGGTGAAGCTGGTTGAGAGAATGCCAAGAGTGTGCAAAGCTGTCATCAAGGCAAAGGGTGGCTATTTGAAGAATCTCAAATATAAAATATATTTTGATTTGTTTAACACTTTTTTGGTTACTACATGATTCCATATGTGTAATTTCATAGTTGTCTTCACTATGATTCTACAATGTAGAAAATAGTACAAATAAAGAAAAACCCTTGAATGAGTAGGTGTGTCCAAACTTTTGACTGGTACTGTATATATATATATATATATATATTTGTGTGTGTGGAAATTGATCCGCCAGTTGCCCATCCCAGAACTAGTCTAATGTCCATGTTTTTCAAAGAAGGCTATGGGGCAAGTTCTGCAGCCCTGCTTGGTGTTGGCTTGAATCAAGAGTAGGAGGAGGGTCAGACAGGCATGATGATGATAGAGGACATTTGTAGAGGGTAAAAAAGCTGGTCCCGCAGACTGAGGTCAGTCCGATTCCAGCGAGCAATCACTGCAGTGCTAACTGGTCTGGGAAGGAGGAGATAGAGAGAGCGGAGCCACAAGCCCACACGCAATATGATCACACACGCGCCAATGGAATAAGCAACAAAACAGTTGGAAATCGAAATCAATCTTCACCGTCCACGAGGAATTCGATATTTTCGTTTTACGCACGAAAGATGACGTTTGAACCTCTTTCCTTTTACGTGACGCAAAGTTTAGACACGTCCGGGTAGACAGACAACTTTAGTCTAGCTATATATTTTAGGATTTCATTACGCGTTTAAGTTTATCCATTTCGACTTCATAACCAGACATTGCATTTAGATGTATTGATTATCCTATACCAACTGTCAGCATATAACTGAGGATGATCATGTTTTCCCACGAGTTATTCGTCTCCTTCCTCGCGGTTACCTGTCTGTTTAGGATACCCAGAGCGTCTTCGGCGGCATGTGAGCCCATTCGGATCCCTCTGTGCAAGTCCATGCCCTGGAACATGACGAAAATGCCCAACCACCTCCACCACAGCACCCAGGCGAACGCAGTCCTGGCCATTGAGCAGTTTGAAGGGCTTCTTGGCACCCAGTGTAGTACAGATTTACTGTTCTTTCTGTGCGCCATGTACGCCCCAATATGCACGATTGACTTCCAACACGACCCTATCAAGCCCTGCAAGTCGGTGTGTGAGCGTGCGAAATGCGGCTGTGAACCGGTGATGAAACGGTATAATCACACCTGGCCAGAGAGCTTGGCCTGCGAGGATCTGCCAGTCTACGACCGGGGAGTCTGTATCTCACCTGAGGCCATTGTAAAAGCAGACGGACCAGGTAGGATATGGGTGATTATGATGATTGAAGATTCCATAGTGTAGTTCTGAAATAGGTATTGTGAATAAATACAGGCTACCTCACATAATAAAGACAAAGATAAAAGGAAAACAATATGATGATGACAATATCTGTAGTCTATAAAATTCTCTACAGCACCCGCTTATAAGTCAACTTTATTCCTGTCTGTTACTTAGACAACCCTTACTATCAGGACCCCTCAAAATGCTCACCTGGTAAGATGCATGTGGCCCTTGAATGTTCTGTGAATTAAACATGACCAT
Source organism: Salvelinus alpinus (assembly GCF_045679555.1). Taxonomy (NCBI): domain Eukaryota; kingdom Metazoa; phylum Chordata; class Actinopteri; order Salmoniformes; family Salmonidae; genus Salvelinus; species Salvelinus alpinus. The sequence goes on along the minus strand of NC_092105.1, from coordinate 27,217,072 downwards.
TTATTATGTTACCACTATAAAATGACAAATTTAACTACAGTGGCCTATGACATTAGAGGCTACTTGTGAAGTTAATACTGTTATTGAGTGAAAATGTTCTCATCATAGTTGGTTTTATTCAGAATCAACTCCTGACTTTCCAAGTGATTCTCACAATGTCAACTGTAAAGGAGCCAACAATGGTAAAATAATAATCACATTTTCTTTGCTTCATCAAATATTTGGATACTTTTATATGGAGCTGTTGTTAGTACATACTGCAAATGTAGCTTAAAAATTATGTTTGGCTATTGAATTTAGTGCAAAATAATCTGAACAGTATTATATTAGAATATGGTATAGAATGTCACCTCATGTTTTTCATTACATGAATTTCAAGAATGTAATTTTGCAGTTCAAAAACGTATACATTTATAGGGCTATTTCAATCCCAGATGTTCTACAATGTATCACATTATTCATTTATTGTTTCAGATCGTTGCAAGTGCAAGTCAGTTAAACTGGGTCTCAAGACCTACCTAAAGAATAATTACAACTATGGTGAGCTATTACATATTTACAATTTTCTGAATGATTTTCATAGGCAATTCTTTTTGCAGTTCATAAGTGGGAAAATATTATAGAATGAGAGTGATGTAGTTATTACTTAGTTATTACTCATGATTACAATGCATGATTTTATCATTGTCCTAAAACTCTGAAGGACGATTTTCCAGACACAAATTACATTTATAGTCCTGGACTAAAAAGCATTCTCAATGGAATCTCCTCCAAAAGTAGTCTTGGACTAGGCTTAGTTAGTTTCCAGGAAACCGGCACTGTATGTTCAGTCAAACAAGTAGGCTTCAAATGTAAAGTATCCTTTTTAAAATAATCAAACTAAAATCATGTTTAATCCTTTCTTCACAGTGATTCGTGCAAGGGTGAAGGAGATTAAAAGCAGGAATCATGACTTAAGTGCAATCGTGGAGGTCAAAGACATCCTGAAGTCTTCCTTTGTAAACATCCCTCGTGATATGGTCACACTGCACTACAACTCTGGCTGTCCCTGTCCTCCTCTCACCGCCAACGACGAGTATATCATCATGGGTTATGAGAATGAGGAGAGGTCCAGGTATGTCTTGAGCCAGTCATATTACTGGATTTCTAATAGCAACAATCATTGATGGGACAGTTGACTATTGTCTACATCAGGATAGCGGTCAGTTCCTATTCCAAATGTCATAATTGAAAAGCAATGGAGCTGAATAGGAATTGGAATGGAATTTACAGCGTACTTTCTGAATTGACGGAATTGAAATGGAAACGACTCCAACCCTGTTCTTCATTTAATTAAGGAAGGCTGTAGGACCTACTGTAGCCTACTGTAGCTTTATTGTAGTTCATACCACATTGTAACTCATGCCACCTATAGTGCCTTTCAGAAAGTATTTACACCCCTTGGCTTTTTTTGAAATGTTGTTGTGATACAAAGTGGGATTAACATTTATTTAATTTAGGTTTAATTTATTTGCACCTGTAACGGCTGTCTCTCTCCTCATCCTCGGACGAGGAGAGGAGAGAAGGATCATCAGACCAAAATGCAGCAGTAGGGAAATAAGCCATCTTTTTATTTAACACGACGATGGCAACACGAAACAAAACACTTTCAAATATACAAAACAAGAAAACGACGTTGACGAAACCTGAACATAAACTTACATAACTAAACGTAAACTCACGGACAGGAAACAGACGACATCAAAATAAACGAACAGCCAAACAGTCCCGTATGGTACATACATTCGACGACACAGGAGACAATCACCCACAAACAAACAGTGAGAACACCCTACCTAAATATGACTCTTAATTAGAGGAGAACGCAAAACACCTGCCTCTAATTAAGAGCCATACCAGGCAACCACAACCAACATAGAAACAGATAACATAGACTGCCCACCCAAAACACATGCCCTGACCTAAACACATACAAAAACAACATAAAACAGGTCAGGACCGTTACAGAACCCCCCCCTCAAGGTGCGAACGCCGGGCGCACCAGCACAAAGTCCAGGGGAGGGTCTGGGTGGGCAGTTGACCACGGTGGTGGCTCCGGCTCTGGACGCTGTCCCCACACCACCATAGTCACTCCCCGCTTCTGTCTTCCCCTCCCAATGACCACCCTAAAACTAACATCCCCTAAATGAACGGCCAGCACCGGGAGAAGGGGCAGCACCGGGACAAGGGGCAGCACCGGGATAAGGGGCAGCACCGGGATAAGGGGCAGCACCGGGATAAGGGGCAGCACCGGGACAAGGGGCAGCACCGGGACAAGGGGCAGCACCGGGACAAGGGGCAGCACCGGGACAAGGGGCAGCACCGGGACAAGGGGCAGCACCGGGACAAGGGGCAGGTCCCGGCTGAGGGACTCTGGCAGATCCCGGCTGAGGGACTCTGGCAGATCCCGGCTGAGGGACTCTGGCAGATCCCGGCTGAGGGACTCTGGCAGATCCCGGCTGAGGGACTCTGGCAGATCCCGGCTGAGGGACTCTGGCAGATCCCGGCTGAGGGACTCTGGCAGATCCCGGCTGAGGGACTCTGGCAGATCCCGGCTGAGGGACTCTGGCAGATCCCGGCTGAGGGACTCTGGCAGATCCCGGCTGAGGGACTCTGGCAGGTCCCGGCTGAGGGACTCTGGCAGGTCCCGGCTGAGGGACTCTGGCAGGTCCCGGCTGAGGGACTCTGGCAGGTCCCGGCTGAGGGACTCTGGCAGGTCCCGGCTGAGGGACTCTGGCAGGTCCCGGCTGAGGGACTCTGGCAGGTCCCGGCTGAGGGACTCTGGCAGGTCCCGGCTGAGGGACTCTGGCAGGTCCCGGCTGAGGGACTCTGGCAGGTCCCGGCTGAGGGACTCTGGCAGGTCCCGGCTGGACGGCTCTGGCAGGTCCCGGCTGGACGGCTCTGGCAGGTCCCGGCTGGACGGCTCTGGCAGGTCCCGGCTGGACGGCTCTGGCAGGTCCCGGCTGGACGGCTCTGGCAGGTCCCGGCAGGACGGCTCTGGCAGGTCCCGGCAGGACGGCTCTGGCAGGTCCCGGCAGGACGGCTCTGGCAGGTCCCGGCAGGACGGCTCTGGCAGGTCATGGCAGGACGGCTCTGGCTGGTCATGGCAGGACGGCTCTGGCTGGTCATGGCAGGACGGCTCTGGCTGGTCATGGCAGGACGGCTCTGGCTGGTCATGGCAGGACGGCTCTGGCTGGTCATGGCAGGACGGCTCTGTAGGGAGGAGAAGGAGAGACAGCCTGGTGCGTGGTCTAGGCACTGGCTGCGCTGGAGAGGAGGAAACAGCTGGAGAGAGAACCCGGAGAGACAGCCTGGTACGGGGGGCTGCCACCGGAGGACTGGTACATGGAGGTGGCACCGGGTATACCGGACCGTGAAGGAGGACACGTGCTCTTGAGCACCGAGCCTGCCCAACCTTACCAGGTTGAATGGTGCCCGTAGCCCTACCAGTGCGGCGAGGTGGAATAGCCCGCACTGGGCTATACTGGCAAACCGGGGACACCACTCGTAAGGCTGGTGCCATGTATGCCGGCCCGAGGAGACGTACTGGAGGCCAGATACGTTGGGCCGGCTTCATGACATCCAGCTCGATGCCCAACTTAGCCCTCCCAGTGCGGCAAGGTGGAATAGCCCGCACTGGGCTAAGCACGCGTACTGGGGACACCGTGCGCTTTACCGCATAACACGGTGTCTTACCAGTACGACGCCTTCTACCTCCACGGTAAGCACGGGGAGTTGGCTCGGGTATCCTACCCGGCTTTGCCACACTCCTCGTGTTCCCCCCCCAAGAAATTTTTGGGTCTGACTCACGGGCTCCCAACCGCGTCGACGCGCTGCCTCCTCATACCAGCGCCTCTCAGCCTTCGCTGCTTCCAACTCCTCCTTGGGACGGCGATATTCCCCTGGCTGAGCCCAAGGTCCTCTACCATCCAGGATCTCCTCCCAAGTCCAGGAGTCCTTGTTGCTCTGTTGAGCATTCCCTTGCCGCTTGGTCTTAGCGTGGTGGGTGATTCTGTAACGGCTGTCTCTCTCCTCATCCTCGGACGAGGAGAGGAGAGAAGGATCATCAGACCAAAATGCAGCAGTAGGGAAATAAGCCATCTTTTTATTTAACACGACGATGGCAACACGAAACAAAACACTTTCAAATATACAAAACAAGAAAACGACGTTGACGAAACCTGAACATAAACTTACATAACTAAACGTAAACTCACGGACAGGAAACAGACGACATCAAAATAAACGAACAGCCAAACAGTCCCGTATGGTACATACATTCGACGACACAGGAGACAATCACCCACAAACAAACAGTGAGAACACCCTACCTAAATATGACTCTTAATTAGAGGAGAACGCAAAACACCTGCCTCTAATTAAGAGCCATACCAGGCAACCACAACCAACATAGAAACAGATAACATAGACTGCCCACCCAAAACACATGCCCTGACCTAAACACATACAAAAACAACATAAAACAGGTCAGGACCGTTACAGCACCAAAGAAATACAGATGAAAACAAAATAAAAATGGTGTGCAGATATGGTTGGAAGGACAAGGGCTTTATATGAAAACACAAAAAATATATACAGTACATAAGTACAAAAATAAAAAAGGCTTGTTAAAACAGATAACAAAACCCGCTAATCACAAATGTACAAATTAACCGATCAACAATCACAAAAAAATAAACAGTATATGTTTTGTTTAAATGTATGTGTGGATGTGAGAGTTGGGCTATATGGAGGAGATTACTGAGTAGTTTGGTTCATCAGGCTGACCCCCAATCTTCACTTGAAGTTATTGAGGTTTTGACAATGTGAAGATAAGAATTCCAGAGTATGGTACCTTTGTATCTGATAGAGAATTGACTATGTGAGGTGCGGCAGTGTGGAGGGTGAAGGTTATTGCAGTGTCTTGTGTTTATATAGATGGATTTCAGAATTAACCATTGAAGGGTTTAGGGAGGTAGAAGTTGCCAGGCACGCTGATCTAAGTGTGTCAAGAACTTCAACACTGATGGAATGTGTATCAAGAATGGTCCACCACCCAAAGGACATCACAGGTATATTTTGGTTATCACTATGGCAACCGCCTCAAGGAACAATAAAAAACACAATATTTACATCTTACAGTTAAATGAGAAAATGAGGAAAAGGAATGACACAACTGTGGGAAGCATTGGAGTAAACATGGGCCAGCATCCCTGTGGAATGCTTGACACATTACGACAACTCAGCCCCAATTAATTGAGGCTGTTCTGAGGGCAAAAGGGGGTGCAACTCAATATTAGGAATTAGAGGTCGACCGATTAATCGGAATGGCCGATTAATTAGGGCCGATTTCAAGTTTTCATAACAATTGGAAATCGGTAATTTTGGACGCAGATTTTGCCGAATTTATTTATTTTAATTACATTTTTTATTCTTTTACACCTTTATTTAACTAGGCAAGTCAGTTAAGAACACACTTATTTTCAATGACGGTCTAGGAACGGTGGGTTAACTGCCTTGTTCAGAGGCAGAACGACAGAATTGTACCTTGTCAGCTCAGGGATTCAATCTTGCAACCTTACGGTTAACTAGTCCAACGCTCTAACCACCTGCCTCACGAGGAGCCCGCCTGTTACGCGAATGCAGTAAGAAGCCAAGGTAAGTTGCTAGCTAGCATTAAACTTAGCTTATAAAAAACAATCAATCAATCATAATAAATAGTTATAACTACACATGGTTGATGATATTACTAGTTTATTTAGCGTGTCCTGCGTTGCATATAATCGATGCCGTGCGCATTCGCGAAAAAGGACTGTCGTTGCTCCAACGTGTACCTAACCATAAACATCAATGCCTTTCTTAAAATCAATACACAGAAGTATATATTTTTAAACCTGCATATTTAGCTAAAAGAAATCCAGGTTAGCGTCAGGGTATATGCAACAGTTTGGGCCGCCTGGCTCATTGCGAACTAATTTGCCAGAATTTTATGTAATTATGACATAACATTGAAGGTTGTGCAATGTAACAGGAATATTTAGACTTATGGATGCCACCCGTTAGATAAAATACGGAACGGTTCCGTATTTCACTGAAAGAATAAACGTTTTGTTTTCGAGATGATAGTTTCCGGATTCTACCATATTAATGACCTAAGGCTCGTATTTCTGTGTGTTATTACGTTATGATTAAGTCTATGATTTGATAGAGCAGTCTGACTGAGCGATGGTAGGCACCAGCAGGCTCGTAAGCATTCATTCAAACAGCACTTTCGTGCGTTTTGCCAGCAGCTCTTTGCTGTGCTTCAAGCATTGCACTGTTTATGACTTCAAGCCTATCAACTCCCGAGATTAGGCTGGTGTAACCGATGTGAAATGGCTAGCTAGTTAGCGGGGTGCGCGCTAATAGCGTTTCAAACGTCACTCGCTCTGAGATTTGGAGTAGTTGTTCCCCTTGCTCTGCGTGGGTAACGCTGCTTCGAGGGTGGCTGTTGTCGATGTGTTCCAGGTTCGAGCCCAGGTAGCGGCGAGGAGAGGGATGGAAGCTATACTGTTACACTGGCAATACTAAAGTGCCTATAAGAACATCCAATAGTCATAGGTATATGAAATACAAATCGTATAGAGAGAAATAGTCCTATAATTCCTATAATAACTACAACCTAAAACTTCTTACCTGGGAATATTGAAGACTCATGTTAAAAGGAACCACCAGCTTTCATATGTTCTCATGTTCTGAGCAAGGAACTTAAACGTTAGCTTTCTTACATGGCACATATTGCACTTTTACTTTCTTCTCAAACACTTTGTTTTTGCATTATTTAAACCAAATTGAACATGTGTCATTATTTATTTGAGGCTAAATTGATTTTATTGATGTATTATATTAAGTTAACATAAGTGTTCATTCAGTATTGTTGTAATTGTCATGATTACAAATAAAAATAAAAATCGGGCCGATTAATCGGTATCGGCTTTTTTGGTCCTCCAATAATCGGTATCGGTATCGGTGTTGAAAAATCATAATCGGTCGACCTCTATTAGGAATGTGTTCCTAATGTTTTGTACCCACACTGTATATTTGGTCTTGTTCTTTTAGGTTATTGTCCTGCTGAAAGTTGAATTAGTCTCCCAGTGTCTGTTGAAAAGCAGACTAAACCAGGTTTTCCTATAGGCTTTTGCCTCTGTTAAGCTCCATTCTGTTTCTTTTTATCAACAAAAAAACTGCCTAGTCCTTGCCAATGACAAGCATACCCATAACATGATGCAGCCACCACCCTTCTGGAAAATATGAAATGTACTACTTGACTGAGGGACCTTACAGATCATTGTATGTGTGGGGTACAGAGATGAGGTAGTCATTCAAAAAGCATCATAAAGCCTATTATTGCACAGTGTCCATGCAACTCATATGACTTGTTAAGCAAATTTTTACTCCTAAACTTATTTAGGCTTGCCATAAGGGGTTGAATACTTATTGACTCAAGACATTTCAACTTTCATTTTTAATGAATTTCACATTATGGGGTATTGTGTGTAGGTCTGTGACTCAACATCTAAATTTGATCAATTTTAAATTCTGGCTGTAACTCAACAAAATGTGGAAAAAGTCAAGGGGTGTGCATACTTTCTGATGGCACTGTACCTGTCTGTCATACATGTAGGCTTCTGCTCATCGAAGGCTCCATTGCACAGAAGTGGAAGGACCGTATGGGGAGGAAGGTGAGGCGTTGGGACCAGGTACTGAGGGACCAGAGCCGGGGGAACTCTGGCGGAAGCAATATGCGGAGGAGCCGCCACTGATCAACCAAGACGCGTCCCTGTGCAGTGATGATAGGGTTGCAAAATTCCTCTAACTTCCTAGGTTTTCCAGAAATCTTGGTTTGAAGATTTTGGGAATCATGAGGAAATAAGCAATCTGCAGTCGTTAAACCAGGATTTATGGAAAACCTGGGAATTTGGGGAAAGTTACAGAAATTTTGCAGCCCCAAGTGATGACATATGGGACAACATATGGAGACAAAGATGGAAAGAAAAGTGTTTGCAGACATAAAACTGAGAAATTGCACTATTGCACGTTTATTTTTGAACCATTGTCACAATTTAGATAAGTCATAGCTGAATGTAGATCCTTTTTTAGTTGTTGCTTTGTTTTGTATTATTTTTGTTTAATTCTTTGTTGTTTTCATAATCTTTTTTTTGCACAAACAAAATGTTCATTTAACTGTGCTAAATGTGTGGGTATACAGTTGGAGAATGATTGGGAGCCTTGCATGGGACTTTGCTGGAGGAGTGACAATGACTGCATCCCAAATGGCAACCTATTACCTACAGTACAAGTCAAAAGTTGGGACACACCTAATCATTCAAGGGTTTCTTTATTTTGACTATTTTCTACATTGTAGAATAATATTGAAGACATCAAAACTATGAAATAACACATATGGAATCATGTAATAACCCAAAAAGTGTTAAATAAATATATTTCATATTTGAAATTCTTCAAAGTAGCCATCCTTTGCCTTTGACAGCTTTGCACACTCTTGGCATTCTCTCAACCAGCTTCACCTGGAATGCTTGTCCAACAGTCTTGAAGGAATTCCCACATATGCTGAGCACTTGTTGGCTGTTTTTCCTTCACTCTGTGGTCCAACTCCTCCCAAACCATCTCAATTGGGTTGAGGTCGGGTGATTGTGGAGGCCAGGTCATCTGATGCAGCACTCCATCACTCTCTTTGGTCAAATAGCCCTTACACAAGCTGTAAGTGTGTTTTGGGTCATTGTCCTGTTGAAAAACAAATGATAGTCCCACTAATTGCAAACCAGATGGGATGGCGCATCGCTGCAGAATGCCGTGGTAGCCATGCTGGTTAAGTGTGCCTTTAATTCTAAATAAATCATTGACAGTGTCACCAGCAAAGCACCATCACACCTCCTCAATGCTTCACAGTGGGAACCGCACATGCGGAGATCATCCGTTCACCTACTCTGCGTCTCACAAAGACATGACGGGTGGAACCAAAACTCTCATATTTGGACTCATCAAACCAAAGGACAGATTTCCACTGGACTAATGTCCATTTCTCGTGTTTCTTGGCCCAAGCAAGTCTCTCCTTATTATTGGTGTCCTTTAGTAGTGGTTTCTTTGCAGCAATCTGACCATGAAGGCCTGATTTACGCAGTTACTTGAACTCTGTGAAGCATTTATTTGGGTTGCAATTTCTGAGACTGGTAACTCTAATGAACTTATCCTCTGCAGCAGAGGTAACTCTGGGTCTTCCTTTCCTTTGGCGGTCCTCATGAGAGCCAGTTTCCTCATCGCGATTGATGGTTTTCCAGACTGCACTTGAAGAAACTTTAAAAGTTATTTAAATTTTCCGTATTGATTGACCTTCATGTCTTAAAGTAACAATGGACTGTTGTTTCTCTTTGCTTATTTGAGCTGTTCTTGCCACAATATGGACTGGGTCTTTTACCAAATAGGGCTATCTTCTGTATACCACCCCTACCTTGTCACAACACAACTGATTGTCTCAAATGCATTAAGAAGGACATAAATTCCTCAAATAAAATTTTAAGAAGGTACACCTATTAATTGAAATGCATTCCAGGTGACTACTTCATGAAGCTGATTGAGAGAATGCCAAGAGTGTGCAAAACTATCATCAAGGCAAAGGGTGGCTACTTTGAAGAATCTAAAATGTATTTTGATTTAACACTTTTTGGGTTACTACATGATTCCATATATGTTATTTCATAGTTTTGATGGCATCGCTATTATTCTACAATGTAGCAAATAGTAAAAAATAAAGAAAAACCCTGGAATGAGTAGGTGTGTCCAAACTTTTGACTGGTACTGTATATAGTGCACTACTTTTGACCAGAGCCCGGGGAATGGGTTGCAATTTGGGACGCACAATTATCAGAAGCACTCTAAAGTCAAAATATCTATATTTATCTAGCAGCTAGACTGCACATTGGATGAAGTGGATGTCTGTCTTTAAGATACCAAACTGCATTAATATGATGGGGTGCTCTGTTAAGCTTTATTTCTTTCAAAGGAAACACAAACGAGTTGTAATCTGGCTACAGCTGCAATGAATGTTCACCTGCAAAATGATTAAACACATTTCAAAGGAGAGAAATGAACAATAGAGGAGAGTGGGAGCGAGGGTATATTTTTGGAGTATGCAAAGAAACGGCAGAATAATCCTAGAGGACAGAGAGTATATCATGTAATTGATGACAACATTGAGATATTGAAATAATGATTGGATTACATGTAATCTCTCACAAAAAGTTTGAATTGCTTGCTTATGTTTCGCATGCTTTGTAGCTCAGATGTAACAAGATGATTTACAAAGCGTCTTTCTTACAGACGTTTTTGGTGCTTTGGGTTTTTCTAAACTGAACTGTTGATCTATACATCACTGTGGTTTGACGTCATACACAACATACAAACATATATCAATCTATGAAATGCTAACGACCTTTCAATTGTGATTGTAAATCTGGTTTCAGTGTTTTATTAAACATTGTCTGGCTGGTGTCATGACCAACACATACTCCATGTCTGTCTGTGGTTCAAGAAGAGATCATTTATCATGAAATCAGCATTACATGCTACACTTGCACATAATGTGATCAGAAAATAATTTGTATAAAAAAAAAAAATATTGTCCTCAGCAAACACCTAGTGTACAGTATTACCCTGCCCTGTATAGCCGAGCCTACTTGAAGAACTCAACCTGTCCACAATTGAAACTCTAAATTGACAGGAGTAAACTGTAACATGGGTAGCCTTTACTCGGCTAGCCTACACACCTCCACATATTGAGAGAAGCTGGGTGAGGGGTCTAGACTCTAAATTGACAGGAGTAAAAAGAGGAATGAAGACTCAAGTGGCTACCATGTTTAGGAAACTAAGGGGTCAGAGAATCTGGACTGATAGTTAAATAGTTAACCAAACAGCTATCCGGACTAATTATTCAGCTGAGTTATATGGGGTTAGAAGCCGTTTCAGGTCTTGTTGGTTCAAGAGTTGGTGCATTGGTACCGCTTGCCGTGCGGTAGCAGACAGAACAATCAATGACTTGGGTGGCTGGAGTCTTTGACAATTTTTAAGGCCTTCCTCTGACACCGCCTCGTATAGAGGTCCTGGATGGCAGGGAGCTTGGCCCCAGTGATGTACTGGGCCGGCCGCACTACCTTAGCGCGTTGTGGCCGAATGCCAAGAAGTTGCTATACCAAGCGATGATGTAGCCAAGCAAGATGCTCTCAATGGTGCAGCTATAGAACTTTATGAGGGTCTGAGGGCCCATGCCAAATATTTTCAGCCTCCTGAGGGGGAAGAGGCGTTGTCGTGCCCTCTTCACAACTAGTTTGTGTGTTTGGACCATGATACAATGCCATCAGAAAGTATTCACACCCCTGGACTTTTTCCACATTTTGTTGAGTTACAGCCAGAATTTAAAATTGATCAAATTTAGATGTTGAGTCACAGACCTACACACAATACCCCATAATGTCAAATTCATTAAAAATGAAAGTTGAAATGTCTTGAGTCAATAAGTATTCAACCCCTTATGGCAAGCCTAAATAAGTTTAGGAGTAGAAATTTGCTTAACAAGTCATATGAGTTGCATGGACACTGTGCAATAATAGGCTTTATGATGCTTTTTGAATGACTACCTCATCTCTGTACATACAATGATCTGTAAGGTCCCTCAGTTAAGTAGTACATTTCAAACACAGATTCAACCACAAAGACCAAAAAGGTTTTACAATGCCTCGCAAAGAGCGGCAGCTATTGGTAAATGGGTATAAATACAAAGAATAAACAGACATTGAATATCCCTTTGAGCATGGTGAAGTTATTAATTACACTTTGGATGGTGTATCAATACACCCAGTCACAAAGATACAGGCGTCCTTCCTAACTCAGTTGCCGGAGAGGAGAGGCCAATGGTGACTTTACAACAGTTAGTTTAATTTAATGGCTGTGATAGGAGAAAACTGAGAATGGATCAACAACATAGTTACTCCACAATACTAACCTAAATGACAGAGTGAAAGAGTGAAACAGAATACAGCTAAGCACAGGCTAAATCCTAGAGGAAAACCTGGTTCAGTCTTCTTTCCACCAGACACTGGGAGACAAATTCCCCTTTCAGCAGGACAATAACCTAAAACACAAGGCCAATTACACTGGAGTTGCTTACCAAGATGATATTGAATGTGTCTGAGTGGTCTAGTGGAGGAGTGGGCCAAAATCCCTGCTGCAGTGTGTGCAAACCTGGTCAAGAACTACAGGAAACGTATGATCTCTGTAATTGCAAACAAAGGTTTCTGTACCAAATATTAAGTTCTGCTTTTCTGATGTATCAAATACGTATGCCATGCAATAAAATGCAAATTAATTACTTAAAAATCATACAATGTGATTTTTGTTTTAGATTCCGTCTCTCACAGTTGAAGTGTACCTATGATAAAAATTACAGACCTCTACATGCTTTGTAAGTAGGAAAACCTGCAAAATCAGCAGTGTATCAAATACTTGTTCTCCCCACTGTATATATACAGTTGAAGTCAGAAGTTTACATACACCTTCGCCAAATACATTTAAACTCAGTTTCACGATATCTGACATTTAATCCTAGTAAGAATTTCCTGTTTTAGGTCAGTTAGGATTACCACTTTATTTTAAGAATGTGAAATGTCAGAATAATAGTAGAGATAATTATTTATTTCAGCTTTTATTTCCTTCATCACATTCCCAGTGGGTCAGAAGTTTACATACACTCAATTAGTATTTGCTAGCATTGCATTTTGTTTAACTTGGGTCAAACATTTCGGGTAGCCTTCCACAAGCTTCCCACAATAAGTTGGGTGAATTTTGGCCCATTCCTCCTGACAGAGCTGGTGCAACTGAGTCAGGTTTGTAGGCCTCCTTGCTTGCACACACTTTTTCAGTTCTGCCCACAAATTTTGTATAGGATTGAGGTCAGAGCTTTGTGATGGCCACTCCAATACCTTGACTTTGTTGTCCTTAAGCCATTTTGCCACAACTTTGGAAGTATGTTTGGGGTCATTGTCCATTTGGAAGACCCATTTGACCATGCTTTAACTTCCTGACTGATGTCTTGAGATGTTGCTTCAATATATCCACATCATTTTCTTTTCTCATAATGCCATCTATTTTGTGAAGTGCACCAGTCCCTCCTGCAGCAAAGCACCCCCACAACATGATTCTGCCACCCTGTGCTTCACGGTTGGGATAGTGTTCTTCAGCTTGCAAGCCTCCCCCTTTTTCCTCCAAACATAACGATGGTCATTATGGCCAAACAGTTCTGTTTTTGTTTCATCAGACCAGAGGGCATTTCTCCAAAAGGTACGATTTTTGTCCCCATGTGCAGTTGCAAACCGTATTCTTGCCTTTTTATGGCGGTTTTGGAGTAGTGGCTTCTTCCTTGCTGAGCGGCCTTTCAGGTTATGTCGATATAGGACTTGTTTTACTGTGGATATATATACTTTTGTACCCGTTTCCTCCAGCATCTTCACACGGTCCTTTGCTGTTGTTCTGGGATTGATTTGCACATTTCGCACCAAAGTACGTTCATCTCTAGGAGACAGAACGCGTCTCCTTCCTGAGCTGTATGACGGCTGCGTGGTCCCATGGTGTTTATACTTGTGTACTATTGTTTGTACAGATGAACGTGGTACCTTCAGGTGTTTGGAAATTGCTCCCAAGGATGAACCAGACCGGAAGAGTGCCTTGGTCCTCCTTTCTTTTTGATGACCAATTTACACCTTTTACCAAAGAGTACCTTCTGTCTACCAAATGTACTATTTTGTACCTTAGTAGCACTTCCCTTCCTCCTCTTTCTACTAGATGAACCAGACTTGTGGAGGTCTACAATTTTTTTCTGAGGTCTTGGCTGATTTCTTTTGATTTTCCCATGATGTCAAGCAAAGAAGCACTGAGTTTGTAGGTAGGCCTTGAAATACATCCACAGGTACACCTCCAATTGACTCAGGCTAATTTGACATAATTTATCAGAAGCTTCTAAAGCCATGAGATTATTTTCTGGAATTTTCCAAGCTGATTAAAGGCACAGTCAATTTAGTGTATGTTAACTTCTGACCCACTGGAATTGTGATACAGTGAATTATAAGTGAAATAATCTGTCTGTAAACAATTGTTGGAAAAATTACTTGTGTCATGCACAAAGTAGATGTCCTAACCGACTTGCCAAAACTATAGTTTGTTAACAAGAAATGTGTGGAGTGGTTGAAAAACGAGCTTTAATGACTCCAACCTAAGTGTATGTAAACTTCCGACTTGAACTGTATTACTTTAATTTACTTAGCTAGTGAATCCAGCTAGATAATTTAGCCTACTCAAACACCCAGTTCAGAGAGGGATGTTTTTTTTTCACCTGGCACAGACAGCTTTTATATTGTGCACTGAAGTCAACAAGTAAAGGGAAAAGGTGAGAGAAGGAGATAGCGTAGATGTGGGAAGGAATTATATATACGATGAGCAAAGTGATCATGTGGTTTATATGTGACTGCTAGTTCTGTGTTAGCGTGTGATCAGGGGTGTATTCATTCCGCCGATTCTGTTGAAAAACATTTCTTAAACGGAAGAAAATGGAACGAAACGGGCATAAAGATACCTGAATTTTTCCAATAGGAACTCTTGTTTGCAACTAGATCAGCTAGATGCAGGCAAGAATGTGCAAGGCAGTATTGAGTGTGTTGCTGTCTGTCACCTTGATTACTCTCACCTACGTCGTAAACTTTAATTCGTAGGGTAGGTTGTAGCAATCTCATGATGGGTATAGGGGAAATTTGAGTATCTTGTAGTATCCTAAACCTATCGATGTTACATTGTGCTGGGTGAATGGAATATGTATGACAGTCATCCAATATGCTGTAATAGAAATATGGCCCATAAGAAAAAAGATTGTCCTCCCTCACTATCACTGCCCTAAACATATTACTGACTGGGTTTATAAGACATACTGTATATTTAAATGACTTCCATAAGAGCACATTGAGTGACACACAGTCAAGCCCTACTGTACCTGCATCCTCTCTGATGATCAATGAAAGCTGAAACTATAGGCCAGATAAAGTGCACTTTTTTATCACTCTGTATTCTGCAAGGATAATGATTTTATTTCACATAATGTCTTTGCAACAATTTAATTATGAATCATTATGAATGAATTGATGCATGATTAAAAATTATTCCCTGACTCTATTCTATTCCCTCTCTCTCTCTGCAGTATCTGCTCATTTCCCATGTAAGCTCAGCAGCCGTGTTTCCTGTGCTGGAGCCACGGAACTGGACACGCCCGTGGTCGCCGTGACGACACCAGCGACACGCTGCTTCCACCGAACAAGAGATCACACAGGAACCTCCGTCTTCTCTGTCCTTATCACGGTACACCCCGACCACCGTCACAGAGAGAACACACTGGAACATAATCTCTCATCACCACAAGCGACCCCTCTGGACCAGTTGGAGATGGCTGATCTGTTTCCATCTTCAGTCCTCATCCTCTGGCTTTAGGGGTAAAAGAGCCACACGGTAGAATAATTAGCTATGTGTTGAACCAGTGTCCAAACTGGATCCATGGTTGCTTTTGTCCCATGTCCAATGTAACCTTACTCGCGTCAGACAATACCTACCTGGCTGCAACAGACCCTAATTGATTATCTTCGGTAGAAGTGTGAACAGGCCAGACCATAGCCATTAGAATTGTGAAACTCCAGCGTGAAACATGATAATTGGGTCGATGTATAGAGACAGGTTCTGTGCTGCTGCTGTTCTGTTTGTTGCCCAGGCCCAGCGTGTATAATCCCTGGAGAGATTACATTTACTTCCCCTGCTGATGGCTGGCTTCAACGAGGCTTCGCTGAGCCTGTTCGCTGGTCCTCGGGTGACGGAATGATTGCTCCATGTTTATTTTCCTCCTCTGAGGTGGAAAAACCCCACCCGCCCAACTAACCCGGGGCCACTGGAAAGAGCTGGAGCAGCGAGCTGCGGAGCGGTGTGGAGTTGGCAGCATGTCCACCGTGTGGTAACACCTTATAACCACAGTGTCGTTTTTATGAGGGGAACATTGAAGTTCACGGAACACACACATAACTTTAAAAACGTACGTCATTTGACATAACTATTAGAAAAAATATTGGAATTTTGTTTTGTGTTATATGATAATATAATTGGATGATTTTTAAGTTGAGAGATTTGGGATTTTATTTGTACCTACTTTCCTAGATCAGTTTGCTCAAACTGTAGGCCTATGCAGCAGCCACAGACTTGAATGAAAAGATTGGTTCACACGATGAAAGAGTGTCAGGGGTAAGAAACGTACACAGGAAAGGGTTCATGAGTCCCGTGTGGCCCCTATCCTATCTGTTTATGTGTTTCACATAGCCGATATTCATACCCAGGAGCCCTCTATTAAAGTGAATGGCTTCTCTCCATCAGGTGCCTGACTTACATTGCCAATTAGAGCGCCTGTAAAGTTACCCATAGACTGTAACTTCACACTGGATTACATTGAGGGAGAATAGAGATTACCAATGAAAAGCGTCTTCAAAACAATATATTATCTACCTGCCCAGGGACTACAGATTAAAATACAGATGAAACTTAATAAGGTAAAGGAATACATCTGAAAAATACTGATGTCCTAGAAGCTGTGATGGAGGAAACCTTGTTGAAAGAAATAATTATTCTTTGTTACCCTCTTCTCTAGCCCCCAGGATATACACATACACACACACTGCGCCTAAGTAAGCATTATGTAGGAGCTGTGGATCTCTTCTCAGAGGATCTGGGCCCGTATACACAAAGCGCCTCAGAGTAGGAGTGCTGATCTAAGCAACAGCGCAACATCATATAATCAACTATGCTTAGTCTAATACAGTGACAAACGATTTAGTCCAATAAACATAAGCTAAATATGATGTGGCTGTCCATGGTACTGATTTCTGTGTGTGTGTTTGCATGCGTGTATGCAAGTAGGGGGAAAAACATGTTGACTCACCCTACTTGTAGAGAGACACAATGCCATCCTACTGTTTCATGTTGCCTAAACGGTCCATAACTCTGTCATTCAGTACACGCTTTTAGTTTTTGTTGTCCTAGGCTACCTGGCTAAAATGCTTACTCACTAGCCTAATTTCCTTTCATGGGCAACGATGCGCCAGGCCAGCTAGTTAACATTAGTCTACTACATCTAGCTACATGTTGAACTTTCATCCTCTGAGGCCAGAGGCACAATGTATGAAGTTATGGTTGGATCAGAACCACCCTTATAATCATTGGCCAGTATGGAGAATTAAGTAAATCCACAATTCCAAATCCCTGTCCATGGCTAATTTAGGAAAGGGACAATTTTAGCTAGCTAGCTAGCCACCACAGGACAACAACACAATGAGATGCAACAATTCAAGTTCCTTCTGTCAATGACATTTGCCTTGTGATGTGATTGGTTTGAAGCCAAATCCAAACTGGCTTCCCTTGACACTTTTTTTTTGGTGCACCAGGACCATTCACAGCTGAACTCACTCAGTTTTTCTCAAGGCTATATTTTTTTTATCAAGAGAGGCCAAATGCTTGCTGGCTTCCCTTGCATTCAATGCTACAGGCGCCAACAATGTCATACTCTTCTTGGCCAGACAGCATCAGATAGATGGCCTACACATACTGAGACATATTAGATCAGCATTCCTACACTGAAAGGCTTTGCGGATATGGGCCCTGTTCTCTGTTTGGGAGCTCATCAAGAGTTTAGCATCTCATTGGGCCGTCCCTCAGATGTGCGGGGTAGGTTAAGATGAGATTTGTATTGTGAATATACGTTACAACATTAGGATACAGGCTACAACATTAGGATACAGGCTACAAGTATAGGATACAACATTAGGATACAGGTTACACCATTAGGATACATGCTACACGTATAGGATACAACATTAGGATACAGGCTACAACATTAGGATACAGGCTACAACATTAGGATACAGGCTACACGTATAGGATACAACATTAGGATACAGGCTACAACATTAGGATACAGGCTACAACATTAGGATACAGGCTACACGTATAGGATACAACATTAGGATACAGGCTACAAGTATATGATACGACATTAGGATACAGGCTACAAGTATATGATACAACATTAGGATACAGGCTACAAGTATAGGATACAGGCTACAACAATAGGATACAACATTAGGATACAGGCTACATGTATAGGATACAGGCTACAACATTAGGATAAAGGCTACAACATTAGGATACAGGCTACAACATTAGGATACAGGCTACAACATTAGGATACAGGCTGCAAGTATAGGATACAACATTAGGATACAGGTTACAACATTAGGATACATGCTACACGTATACGATACAACATTAGGATACAGGCTACAACATTAGGATACAGGCTACACGTATAGGATACAACATTAGGATACAGGCTACATGTATAGGATACAGGCTACAACAATAGGATACAACATTAGGATAAAGGCTACAACATTAGGATACAGGCTACAACATTAGGATACAGGCTACAACATTAGGATAAATGCTACAACATTAGGATACAGGCTACAACATTAGGATACAGGCTACAACATTAGGATACATGCTACAACATTAGGATAAAGGCTACAACATTAGGATACAGGCTACAACATTAGGATACAGGCTACAACATTAGGATACAGGCTACAACATTAGGATAAAGGCTAAAGCATTAGGATACAGGCTACAACATTAGGATACAGGCTACAACATTAGGATACAGGCTACAGCATTAGGATACAGGCTACAACATTAGGATACAGGCTACAGCATTAGGATACAGGCTACAACATTAGGATAAAGGCTACAACATTAGGATACAGGCTACAACATTAGGATACAGGCTACAACATTAGGATAAAGGCTAAAGCATTAGGATACAGGCTACAACATTAGGATACAGGCTACAACATTAGGATACAGGCTACAGCATTAGGATACAGGCTACAACATTAGGATACAAGCTAGAGCATTAGGATAAAGGCTACAACAGTAGGATGAAGGCTACAACATTAGGATACAGGCTACAACATCAGGATACAGGCTACAGCATTAGGATAAAGGCTACAACATTAGGATACAAGCTAGAGCATTAGGATAAAGGCTACACCAGTAGGATGAAGGCTACAACATTAGGATACAGGCTACAACATCAGGATACAGGCTACAGCATTAGGATACAGGCTACAACATTAGGATACAGGCTACTGCATTAGGATACAGGCTACAACATTAGGATAAAGGCTACAACATTAGGATACAAGCTACA
The DNA here is from genome assembly GCF_045679555.1 of Salvelinus alpinus. Lineage (NCBI taxonomy): Eukaryota > Metazoa > Chordata > Actinopteri > Salmoniformes > Salmonidae > Salvelinus > Salvelinus alpinus. The sequence continues at coordinate 27,197,643 of NC_092105.1, read as the reverse complement.
GCATTAGGATAAAGGCTACAACAGTAGGATGAAGGCATAGTCAACTTACACACCGCTCTGACACACACAATTATCACCAGACATGCCACCAGGGGTCTTTTAACAGTCCCCAAATCTAGAACAAATTCAAGAACGCATACAGTATTATATAGAGCCCTAATTGCATGGAACTTCCTTCCATCTCATATTGCTCAAATAAACAGCAAACCGGGTTTCAAAAAACAGATAAAGCAACACCTCGCGGCACAATGCCTCTCCCCTATTTGACCTAGATAGTTTGTGTGTGTGCATTGATATGTAGGCTACGTGTGCGTTTTTAAAAAATGTATGTAGTTCTGTCTTTGATCTGTTCTTGTCTATTCTGTATTGTGTCATTCTGTATTATGTTTCATGTTTTGTGTAGACCCCAGGAAGTGTAGCTGCTGCTTTTGCAACAGCTAATGGGGATCCTGATAAAATAACAAATAACAAAATAACAACATTAGGATAAAGTTTACAACATTAGAATGCAGGCTACAACATTAGGACGAAGGCTTCAACATTAGGATACAGGCTACAACGATAGGATACAGGCTACAATGATAGGATAAAGGCTACAACATTAGAATGCAGGCTACAACATTAGGACAAAGGCTACAACATTAGGATACAGGCTACAAGGATAGGATACAGACTACCACGATAGGATAAAGGCTACAACGATAGGAGAAAGGCTACAACGATAGGAGAAAGGCTACAACGATAGGATGGAGGCTACATTAGTCGCCCAGCCCTGATCTTTCAGTAGGCCATGCTTGTAATCCACATGCTAATTAAGATGAGGCAGTTGTCAGCAGGTTCTGGACAAATAGACAGCAATCAAACAATGGGTTGCAAACAAGTCTTTGTCTCAGTGCTATCAGCAGGTAGGACAGAGACTTGGATGGGAGGTAGCCTGATCGATAGCCTAGGCCTGTATACACAAAGCATCTCAAAGTAGAAGTGCTAATGTAGGATCTGTCCTTATAACATTCATTATGATCTAAAGCTGATCCTAGATCAAAACTCCTACTCTGAGATGCTTTGTTGATACTGGCCCTACAGATGTAGGATCTTCATTTGATCACTCTTTTGTTGTGGAGAATGTTCGTGCACAGCAGTAAATGCAAACGTGTAGTGTATTCGAAGTTTAAAAAGGATTGTAGGATTATTTTCATGCTGTAGCAAACTGGCTCAATTTAAGATCTGGTATTCTCCCATAACTCTCCCAAGTCTTCAATCAATCATACTTCCTCAGTTCTTGAACATGACACAACAATTTGACCAACTGGGAACATTTTGTTAGTCCCCACAAGGTCAAATGCTATTTCTAGAGGGTTTAGGATTAAGGTTCTAATTAGTCAGAGAATATGGAGTCCTGGAGTAAGGTAAGTAAGCCTAAATACGAACACCTGGGTTAAGCCTGATTAAGTATGAGCACATGCTGTTGGTCTAATGGTGCTCATAAAAACCCGAAATGGAATAGAAAACCCCATTACTGGTCTGAATCTTGAGGCAAAACAATGGCAGAGGCAAAAATAATTTGTTCAAAAAACTTTAGTGAACATGAAAAAACACTACGAAAACAAATTTTGTCAAACCATCCAGTTATTGAAAGTAAAAACCATACTACTGCTACTGAGCAAAAGAAAAAGAGTGATTGGGCTGCAATTTGCAGTGAATTCAATGCAAATGAAAATGTAACCACAAGAAGAGTACAACAACTTCAGGTGAGATAACTTCAATATAACTATTTCCCATTTCTCATATTCTTGTGACATCACTTATATTGAATGATATCTGCCCTAGACTCTGTGGAAGAATCTTAAACTGGCTTTAAAAAGAGAGAATGCGGAGATCAGAAGAGAACGATTTACTACTGGTCCACCAAAAAAAGACAAGACTGATGAATTGAGTGACTTGCTGTCTGGAGTAATAGAGCACCAGCAACCTCTGGATGGTATACCAGATGATGACCAACCTCTGGATGGTATACCAGATGATGACCAACCTCTGGATGGTATACCAGATGATGACCAACCTCTGGATGGTATACCAGATGATGACCATTTGGACAGTTCAGATGAAGAACTGAGCGCAAATGGTACATATACCAAAGAGTGTAAATTGGTTACTTCCTTTGGTAAATATATTCCACTGTCTGTCAATCTTTATTCTTCTTTCATTCTAAGGACCATATGAGTTTATTTGTGCTTCTAACAGTGTTCTTGTTTCAGAGGAAGGGAATCTGAACAGGTTGAAAGAGCCAGTGCACAGTGAGTGTGTACCCTCCACATCTGCTATAGCATCCCTGAGAGAAGATGCTGCCACCACCTTTCAGCAGAGAACAAAAAAGATGACCATGCATGAAAGTGTTAGCCAGAGAATTTTATGAGCATGAAATGAAATATCTGAAGGCAAAACATGAAATAAAAATGAGAATTCTACAGGTTGAATTGGATATGAAGTTGGAAGAGAGAGGCATGATCCAAAAAAGATACAGTAATGAGACAATTGTGATTATCAGCCATGGTGAACAATATGTCAAAAATACATTTTTGTCATTTGGTATTTTAATCACCACAAACTACATTTTAAACCAGCCTTGGCTCATTTAATTTTGCTGCACACTATTTGAATGTTGTACAGAACAAACATTATCAAAGCAAAAATAAGCCATAATTAATACATTCCATATTTAAATGAATCTCATCTAGTTGAAGTGCTGCAATGTGAAAGCAACTATGTGTGCAAGTCCTCGTTGGTCATTGCCTGCCTCAGCCATGGGAACATCTGCTTGATCCTGATCTTCCATTGGAGGATCAGGACAGCAGTGCTGCTTCAGGTAGTTGTGCAGCACAGCTGTAGCGATGATCACCTTGCAGCATCTTCTTGGCTTGAAATGAAGTGTATTGCGTAAACACTGGAATCGATTTTTCCATAATCTAAACATACGCTCGATCATCCCTCTCATGTGGATATGAGCTCAATTATATCTTTGCTGCTCAGCTGTGGTGGGATTTATGTATGGAGTGAAGAAATAGTTACTTTTACCATATCCACTGTCACAAAGTAGTATTCCACGATGTTGTTCTCTCTGAAACTGAGGACACACTGAAGAGTTGAGAAAAATCCTTGATTCGTGAGTTGCACCTTTCCAATGGGCAACATTGATGGAAAACCAGTTCTTACGGTTCCTGTACTCCTCAACATCAGGAGTTGATGGACACTTGATGGGAACATGACATCCATCTATACAGCCAATCACTCCTGGGAAGTGCCCATATTTATAGAATTGCACACAGTTGCTTTACTGGCACCACACAAATCACCAGTTTCACAATGAAAGATTTCAGATGCCAAAAACCTCAAAGTGATCAGAACTTGGAGAGAATTGGGTAAAGGCCTTCCTCTTTAAGATAGAGAAGAAAGTCTAGGCTCAAGCAAAGATATTATCTCCAAAGCATTTTCTTTGTACATACAAAAGCGGTCTCAAAGCTATTTCATCAAAGTAATTTATTGGATTACTCCTATCCACAAGTACTCATCTGGCTGGCCTCTGTAGTGAATGTTGGTCTTCATTTAGATATTCCAAATAGTTAATTCTTCCTCACAAACAGTACTAAGCAGAAGTTAAACCTGCCTTGTCTGTGAAACCGGCCCTTAGGGTTAGGAGTTAGGGTTAGATTAAGGGTTAGGAGCTAGGGTTAGCATTAAGGTTGTGTTTTGGGTTTAAGGTTAGGGAAAATAGGATTTTGAATGGGACTGAATTGTGTGTCCCCACAAGGTTAGTTATACAAGACTGTGTGTGTGTGTAGCATGACGTTAGCATTACATTATTCTCAGAGAGGAAAAGGCCCTAACAGGCGACGCTAGAGAGCGTGGAGGAGAGGGAGCCTGGACCTGGCAGTATTCTTAAAGCACTGAAAACATTTCACTCATGGCAGTGAGTGAAATGTCAGTCAGCACCTGAGAAAACATTTGCATGAAATTGTAAGAGAAATTAGCACAATTTTCTGCTGCTGTAATCACAAACCAAGGCCGGTGAGTGGACTGAAAGCCAGATTAAACTACTGTAACAGCCAGCTGGGAAACCTGGGTGGAGGACAGAGCTGAAGTTTTAAAAAGTAGATTATTACACAGACATTTCCTTATCGTGTAAATAATAGAGCGGAATATTAATGATGTTTATACTAACTTCTGTGTAACAGTTGCCGTGTTGGAAACAGGGAGAGTTTTAACTTTTTGTAGCAAAAGGTTACTCATGGGACTCTTTGCTTCACTTCGACTTTAAACAGCCTTTTGCTTCCAAACTTTAACGTTTCTTGGAATACGTACCTATACATTGGTTAAGACAAGTTGAGAAACAGATTACCGATGTATCAAGGACAAACAGAAAAGTTCAGAAAAGTTAATATGAAATTGGAAATAACAGTTACAGGGAAAGGCATTTGACGCCAGTTCCTACTTCACAAGAGGGATGGCAAAACAAAACCCCCAAAAATGCAGAAATGCCTCCTTGAACATGTGAACTTTCAAATGCCTTAATTATGACCTTTTGTGAGATCCATAAATATGAATAAAAATATAAAGTTATGAGCCTAGCTTAGCCCAGGAGAAAGCACTGAAAGACAGGGTACTTTCTGGCTAGTCATGATTGGCTGAGGTAATGGGGTGGTTGGACATGCCGAGAGATGAGTCCTGTTTGGTCTGTCATGTCACAGGCTTCTGTCTATAACAGAATGGGGGCTTCCCTGGTCAGTATATACAGTGCATTCGTAAAGTATTCAGACCCCTTCCTCCACATTTTGTTACTTTACAGCCTTATTCTAAAATGGTTTAAATAAATGTTTTCCCTCATCAATTTACACAGAATACCCCATAATGACAAAGAAAAAACGGGTTTTTAGATAATTTTGCAAATGTATTAAAAATAAATAAAAAAATTCATAAGTATTCAGACCCTTTGCTATGAGACTCGAAATTAAATAGAGCTCAGGTGCATCCTGTTTCCATTGAGCATCCTTGAGATGTTTCTACAATGTTGTGGAAATTCTTACACAGGGACACTCGAAGTCAATCTTAAATGAATCATTGTTAATTTGTCAGGGCGCTGGAGAGGTTCCAACCAACTCAATGCACCATAGTACACATGTCAATCAGGAGCTCTGCCTGGGCAGTCCCAGCAGTTGTCATATACGGCTATACACAGACAAGTTATATTTGCATGATTTTACATAATTAATTAATCATTACCATTTTGTTTCATTCACGTGACCAACCAATACTGTTTCATAACATGTGACAGACCATTACCTCACGAGGCTTCTTCTCTGAGCTGAGACCTTGAAACTGAGATATCTTTCATTCTCAAAGGTCTGGGCGTACTGCCAAATTGCAGACACTGATAAGTGAGGATTCATTAAATCAGTCACTTGAATGAACACAGAAATTGGTTATTAGAACAGCACATGAATAGAACACAGAAATGAGTTGTAAGAAAAGCACAAACATTAAAATTACATTACAACAACTTGATAGGAGTCCACTTGTGGTAAATTAAATTGATTGGACATGATTTGGAAAGGCACACCTATCTACAGTACCAGTCAAAAGTTTGGACACACCTACTCATTCAAGGGTTTTTCTTAATTTTGACTATTTTCTACATTGTAGAATAATAGTGAAAACATCAAAACTATGACATTACACATATGGAATCATGTAGCTTCACGATTAATGCTTTTCCAACAGTCTTGAAGGAGTTCCCACATATGCTGAGCACTTGTTGGCTGCTTTTCCTTCACTCTGCGGTCCAACTCATCCCAAACCATCTCAATTGGGTTGAGGTTGGGTGATTGTGGAGGCCAAGTCATCTGATGCAGCACTCTCCGTCTTGGTCAAATAGCCCTTACACAGCCTGGAGGTGTGTTTTGGGTCATTGCCCTGTTGAAAAACACATTATAGTGGGACTAAGCGCAAAGCAGATGGGATGGTGTATCGCCTCAGAATGCTGTGGTAGCCATGCTGGTTAAGTGTGCCTTGAATTCTAAATAAATCACAGACAGTGTCACCAGCAAAGCACCCACACACCATCACACCTCCTCCACCATGCTTCACCACACCTATTCCCCAGGCGCTATCATTTGTTGACTTCTGTAACCATAAAAGCCTTGGTTCCATGCATGTTAACATCAGAAGCCTCCTCCCTAAGTTTGTTTTATTCACTGCTTTAGCACACTCCGCCAACCCTAATGTCCTAGCCGTGTCTGAATCCTGGCTTAGGAAGGCCACCAAAAACTCTGAAATTTCCATCCCCAACTACAACATTTTCCACCAAGATAGAACTGCCAAAGGGGGTGGGGTCGCAATCTACTGCAGAGACATTCTGCAGAGTTCTGTCATGCTATCCAGGTCTGTGCCCAAACAGTTTTAGCTTCTTTTAAAAATCCACCTTTCCAGAAATAAGTCTCTCACCATTGTCACTTGCTATAGACCCCCCTCAGCCCACAGTTGTGCCCTGGACTCCATATGTGAATTGATTGCCCCCCATCTATCTTCAGAGTTCGTACTGTTAGGTGACCTAAACTGGGATATGCTTAACACCCCGGCCGTCCTACAATCTAAGATAGATTCCCTGAATCTCACACAAATTATCAATGAACCCACCAGGTACAACCCCAAATCCGTAAACACGGGCACCTTCATAGATATCATCCTGACCAACCTGCCCTCTAAATACACCTCTGCTGTTTTCAACCAGGATCTCAGCGATCACTGCCTCATTGCCTGCGTGCGTAATGGGTCCGCGGTCAAACGACCACACCTCATCACTGTCAAACGCTCCCTAAAACACTTCAGCGAGCAGGCCTTTCTAATCGACCTGGCCCGGGTATCCTGGAAGGATACTGATCTCATCCCGTCAGTAGATGCCTGTTTATTCTTCAAAAGTGCTTACAGCACCATCTTAAATAAGCGTGCCCCATTCAATGTAGAACTAAGAACAGACATAGCCCTTGGTTCACCCCAGACTTGACTGCCCTTGACCAGCACAAAAACATCCTGTGGCGTACTGCATTAGCATCGAATAGCCCCCGCGATATGCAACTTTTCAGGGAAGTTAGGAACCAATATACACAGTCAGTTATGAAAGAAAAGGCTAGCTTTTTCAAACAGAAATTTGCATCCTGTAGCACAAACTCCAGGAGAATAAGAGCACCTCCTCCCAGCTGCCCACTGTACTGAGGCTAGGAAACACTGTCACCACCGATAAATCCATGATAATCGAGAATTTCAATAAGGATTTATCTACGGTTGGCCATGCTTTCCACCTGGCTACCCCTGGGGTTAAGTGAGTGTTGTGTCAAGAAGCAGTACGGCTTGGCTGGGTTGTGTTTCGGAGGACGCACAGCTCTCGACCTTTGCCTCTCCTGAGTCCGTATGGGAGTTGCAGCAATGGAACAGGACTGACTTCCAATTGGATACCATGAAAAAAGGGGGTAAAATTAATATTTTTTTGCAGCAGAGGTAACTCTGGGTCTTCCTTTCCTGTGGCGGTCCTCATGAGAGCCAGTTTCATCATAGCGCTTGATGATTTTTGCGACTGCACTTGAAGAAACTTTCAAAGTTCTTGAAATGTTCCGTATTGACTGACCTTCATGTCTTAAAGTAATGGACTGTTGTTTCTCTTTGCTTATTTGAGATGTTCTTGCCATAATATGGACTTGTTTTTTTACCAAATAGGGCCATCTTCTGTATACCACCCCTACCTTGTCACAACTCAACTGATTGGCTCAAATGCATTAAGAAGGAAAGAAATTCCACAAATTAACAAGGCACACCTGTTAATTAAAATGCATTCCAGGTGACTACCTCATGAAGCTGGTTGAGAGAATGACAAGTGTCAAAACTGTCATCAAAGGCAAAGGGTAGCCACTTTGAATAATCTCAAATGTATTTTGATTTGTTTAACACTTTTTTTGGTTACTACATGATTCCATATGTGCTATTATTCTATAATGTAGAAAATAGTAAAAAATTAAGAAAAACCCTTGAATGAGTAGGTGTGTCCAAACTTTTGACTGGTACTGTATATAAGGTCCCACACTTGACAGTGCATGTCAGAGCAAAAACCAAGCCATGAGGTCGAAGAAATTGTACGTAGAGCTCTGAGACATGATTGTGTCAAGGCACAGATCTGGGGAAGGGTACCAAAACCTTTCTGCAGCATTGAAGGTCCCTCAGACCACAGTGGCCTCCATCATTCTTCAATGGAAGAAGTTTGGAACCACCAAGACTCTTCCTAGAGCTGGCCGCTCAGCCATACTGAGCAATCAGTGGAGAAGGGCCTTGGTCAGGGAGGACAACCATCTCTGCAGCACTCCACCAATCAGGCCTTTATGGTAGAGTGGCCAGACGGAAGCCACTCCTCAGTAAAAGGCACATAACAGCCTGCTTGGACTTTGCCAAAAGGCACCTAAAGGAATCTCAGACCATGAGAAACAAGATTCTCTGGTCTGATGAAACCAAGATTGAATTCTTTGGCCTGAATGCCAAGCGTCACATCTGGAGGAAACCCGACACCATCCCTACAGTGAAGCATGGTGGTGGCAGCACCAGGCTGTGGGGATGTTTTTCAGTGGCAGGGACTGAAAGACTAGTCAGGATCGAGGCAAAGATGAACAGATCAAAGTACAGAGAGATCTTTGATGAAGTCCTGAGTGCTCTGGAGCAGGTTGTAACGTTTGTTCTCCTCCTCGTCTGAGGAGGAGCAGGAATCGGACCAAAACGCAGCTGGTGATGAATACATGTTGATTTATTAAACAAGACGAACACGAAGCACACTTGAATAACTACAAAACAACAAAATGACGTAGACAGACCTGAACATGAGAACTATTAGAACACAAAGAACGCACGAACAGGAACCGACTAAACAAACGAAACAGTCCCGTGTGGTAACAACACTGACACGGAAGACAATCACCCACAAACAAACGGTGTGAACAGCCTACCTTAATATGGTTCTCAATCAGAGGAAACGTAAAAAACCTGCCCCTGATTGAGAACCATATCAGGCTAATTAACAATGAACCTAAACATAGAAACACATAACATAGAATGCCCACCCAGCTCACGTCCTGACCATACTAAACAAAGACAAAATAAAGGAAATAAGGTCAGGAACGTGACACAGGTTATCAAACTAGGGCGGTTCACCTTCCAACAGGACAACGACCCTAAGCACACAGTCAAGACAACGCAGGAGGGGTTTCGGGAAAAGTCTCCGAATGTCCTTGAGTAGCCTAGCCAGAGCCTGAACTTGAACCCGAACGAACATCTCTGGAGACATGAAAATAGCTGTGCAGCGACGCTCCCCATACAACCTGACAGAGCTTGAGAGGATCTGCAGAGAAGAAATGGGACAAACTCCCCAAATACAGGTGTGCCAAGCATACCCAAGAAGACTCAAGGCTGTAATCGTTGCCAAAGGTCCTTCAACAAAGTACTGAGAAAAGGGTCTGAATACTTATGTAAATGTGATATCACAAATTTTTTTTTTTTTTTAAAGATATAGATTTGGGCAACTGGAAAAGTGTTGCAAAAGTGTACAGCTCTCAAAAACATTGTTGCCCTGAATTTAGCTGGGTTTAAGTAGAGAGACTACTTTCTGCCATGCCAACTCATATGTGTGGGTGGGGCTAAGGCTTAAGAGGGTGTGAACTATGCTGAATGGGCTTAAACAAATAAGTGCTCTCTGGGAAGTGTGAAAATCTCTGAAGTCTTTTCTACAACTTGTCTCTTAAGTGAGATAAGTTTTTCCTTTTAAAGCAACATAACTTTCCCATGTTTCCTCCAACTATAGTGCATGATATACCATTTAAGTCTGTACTTTCATTAAATGCTAAAAATAAGCAAATCACTTACATTTGATATAAGCCTCAATAGAGAAATCCAAACACAATTGACATCCAAAATGTACAAATAACATCTGTATAACATTTAGTTTCTCTGAGGCTTTTCTGTTTAAGGTTAGTCCAATGGACCGACTGATCTAGTCATCAGCACATGCCTACGCTGGGAATAACACTGATCAGCCAATTGAGCTTAGTGTCAGGCTACATCTTTTTATGTTGGGGTTGTTTTTGCTTAATGTATTGTGTACTAACAAAAGGCACACTTCAAACATTACCACCAAGTACATAAGCCATTGATTGTGCTTCACCGTACAGTAAAACAAAAATTTGAATCATGTCATATTTGAGTGTTAAAGGATTTTGAACATGTTTCTGATAAGGGCCCATGATATTCATGAAAGCCTACCCTACGGTGTCATAGGAAATGAAGAGGAAAGGAAAGAAGACCTAGGACAGTTTCTGTCAGCAGTTCCTTAGCGTGTGAAATACCAAGGTTATTATTTCTGTCACTTTCTCACCACTGACAGAGAGAAAGGACTGTAGCTGGAACACAGACAGTCAGGGCCTGGGTTCTATGAGCAGGATTTTGTCAGTCAGTCAGAGCCTGGGTTCTTTTGTCAGCAGATAACACTGCCCAGATGACAGACAGGTCACCTTATTTTGTCATCTGAGAGCAATAGAGGGAGATCTTCTGGAAGTACCCAAACTATGGAAAGAGGGAGTAGAATGATAGGAGAGCACAGATAAGATAGACAGGAGAGCATAAATAGAAGGATAGAAAGGGACAGAGGATAATATCTTCTGGGCGCCAATTAGTGGAAGTATTGGGTAGCACTAGCATGAATGGAGACATTCTTTTTTTTTTTTTTTTTTTTTTTTTTTTTCACCTTTATTTAACCAGGTAGGCCAGTTGAGAACAAGTTCTCATTTACAACTGCGACCTGGCCAAGATAAAGCAAAGCAGTGCAACAAAAACAACAGTTACACAAACAAACGTACAGTCAATAACACAGAAGAAGAGAAAGATTTTTCTATTTATGTACAGTGTGGGCAAATGTAGAGGAGTAGGGAGGTAGGCACTAAATAGGCCCTAGATGTGAAAATAATTACAATTTAGCATCAATACTGGAGTGATAGATGTGCAGATGATGATGTGCAAGTAGAGATACTGGGGTACAAAAGAGCAAAAGGGTAAGTAATAATATGGGGATGAGGTAGTCAGGTGTGCTATTTACAGATTGCTGTGTACAGGTACAGTGATCGGTAAGCTGCTAAGATCAGCTGATGCTTAAAGTTAGAGAGGGAGATATAAGACTCCAGCTTCAGAGATTTTTGCAATTCGTTCCAGTCATTGGCAGCAGAGAACTGGAAGGAAAGGCAGCCAAAGGAAGTGTTGGCTTGACCAGTGCAATATACCTGCTGGAGCGCGTGCTACGGGTGGGAGTTGCTATGGTGACCAGTGAGCTGAGATAAGGCGGGGCTTTACCTAGCAAAGACTTATAGATGACCTGGAGCCAGTGGGTTTGACGACGGATATGAAGTGAGGGCCAGCCAACGAGAGCATACAGGTCGCAGTGGTGGGTAGTATATGGGGCTTTGGTGATAAAACGGATGGCACTGTGATAGACTACATCCAGTTTGCTCAGTAGAGTGTTGGAGGCTATTTTGTAAATGACATCGCCGAAGTCAAGGATCGGTAGGATAGTCAGTTTTACGAGGGTATGTTTGGCAGCATGAGTGAAGGAGGCTTTGTTGCAAAATAGGAAGCTGATTCTAGATTTAATTTTGGATTGGAGATGCTTAATGTGAGTTTGGAAGGAGAGTTTACAGTCTAACCAGACACCTAGGTATTTGTATTTGTCCACGTATTCTAAATCAGATCCGTCCAGAGAAGTGATGCTGGATGGGCGGGCAGGTGCGGGCAGCGATCGGTTGAAGATCATGCATTTAGTTTTACTTGCATTTAAGAGCAGTTAGAGGCCACGGAAGGAGAGTTGTATGGCATTGAAGCTCATCTGGAGGTTAGTTAACAGTGTCCAAAGACGGGCCAGAGATATACAGAATGGTGTCGTCTGCGTAGAGGTGGATCAAAGAATCACCAGCAGCAAGAGTGATGTATATCATTGATGTATACAGAGAAGAGAGTCGGCCCGAGAAGTGAATGTTGTGATTGACAGAGTCGAAAGCCTTAGCCAGGTCGATAAATACGGCTGCAAAGTAATGTCTCTTATCGATGGCGGTTATGATGTCGTTTAGAACCTTGAGCGTGGCTGAGGTGCACCCATGACCAGCTCTGAAACCAGATTGCATAGCGGAGAAGGTACGGTGGGATTCGAAATGGTCGGTAATCTGTTTGTTAACTTGGCTTTCGAAGACCTTAGAAAGGCAGGGTAGAATAGATATAGGTCTGTAGCAGTTTGGGTCTAGAGTGTCTCCCCCTGTGAAGAGGGGGATGACCGCGGCAGCTTTCCAATCTATGGGAATCTCAGACGATACGAAAGAGAGGTTGAACAGGCTAGTAATAGGGGTTGCAACCATTTCGACAGATAATTTTAGAAAGAGAGGGTCCAGATTGTCTAGCCAGGCTGATTTGTAGGGGACCAGATTTTGCAGCTCTTTCAGAACATCAGCTATCTGGATTTGGGTGAAGGAGAAGTGGGGGAGGTTTGGGCGAGTTGCTGTGGGGAGCACAGGGCTGTTGACTGGGGTAGGGGTAGCCAGGTGGAAAGCATGGCCAGCCGTAGAAAAATGCTTATTGAAATTCTCAATTATTGTGGATTTATCGGTGGTAACAGTGTTTCCTAGCCTCAGTGCAGTGGGCAGCTGGGAGGAGGTGTTCTTATTCTCCATGGACTTTACAGTGTCCCAGAACTTTTTTGAGTTTGTGCTACAGGATGCAAATTTCTGCTTGAAAAAGCTAGCCTTAGCTTTCCTAACTGCCTGTGTATATCTGTTCCTAACTTCCCTGAAAAGTTGCATATCATGGGGGCTGTTCGATGCTAATGCAGAACGCCACAGGATGTTTTTGTGCTGGTCAAAGGCAGTCAAGTCTGGAGAGAACCAAGGGCTATATCTGTCCCTGGTTCTACATTTTTTGAATGGGGCATGCTTATTTAAGATGGTGAGGAAGGCACTTTTAAAGAATAACCAGGCATCCTCTACTGACGGGATGAGGTCAATATCCTTCCAGGATACCTGATTAGAAAGGCCTGCTCGCTGAAGTGTTTTAGGGAGCGTTTAACAGTGATGAGGGGTGGTCGTTTGACCGCAGACCCATTACGGATGCAGGCAATGAGGCAGTGATCACTGAGATCTTGGTTGAAAACAGCAGAGGTGTATTTGGAGGGCAAGTTGGTTAGGATGATATCTATGAGGGTGCCCGTGTTTACGGATTTGGGGTTGTACCTGGTGGGTTCATTGATAATTTGTGTGAGATTGAGGGCATCAAGCTTAGATTGTAGGATGGCCGTGGACGTGGCAGGGCTTGCAAACTATTACGGACTACAAAGGGAAACCCAGTCGCGAGCTGCCCAGTGACACGAGCCTACCAGACAAGCTAAATGCCTTTCATGCTTGCTTTGAGGCAAGCAACACTGAAGCATGCATGAGAGCACCAGCTGTTCCGGTCGACTGTGATCACACTCTCCGTAGCCGACGTGAGCAAAACCTTTCAACAGGTCAACATTCACAAGTCCTGAATACCAGGACATGTACTCAGAATATGCGCGGACCAACTGACAAGTGTCTTCACTGACATTTTCAACCTCTCCCTGACCGAGTCTGTAATACCAACATGTTTCAAGCAGACCACCACAGTCCCTGTGCCCAAGAAAGCAAAGGTAACTACCGCCCCGTAACACTCACGTCAGTAGCCACGAAATGTTTTGAAAGGCTGGTCATGGCTCACAATCACCATCATCCCGGAAACCCTAGACCAACTCCTAGTCGCATACCGCCCTAACAAATCCACAGATGACGCAATCTCAATCGCGCTCTACACTGCCCTTTCCCACCTGGACAAAAGGAACACCTACAGTTGAAGTCGGAAGTTTACATACTCCTTAGCCAAATACATTTAAACTCAGTTTTTCACAATTCCTGACATTAAATCTGAGTAAAAATTCCCTGTCTTAGGTCAGTTAGGATCACCACTTTATTTTAAGAATGTGAAATGTCAGAATTATAGTAGAGAGAATGATTTATTTCAGCTTTTATTTCTTTCATCACATTCCCAGTGGGTCAGAAGTTTACATACACTCAATTAATATTTGGTAGCATTGCCTTTAAATTGTTTAACTTGGGTCAAACATTTCAGGTAGCCTTCCACAAGCTTCCCACAATAAGTTGGGTGAATTTTGGCCTATTCCTCCTGACAGAGCTGGTGTAACTGAGTCAGGTTTGTAGGCCTCCTTGCTCGCACACACTTTTTCAGTTCTGCCCACAAATTAATGGGCTTGAGGTCAGGGCTTTGTGATGGCCACTCCAATACCTTGACTTTGTTGTCACTTTACCGCTACATACATGTACAAACTACCTTGACTAACCTGTACCCCCCCACACATTGACTCGGTACCGGTACCCCGTCTATAGCCTCAGTATTGTTAATTTTTATTTAGTAAATATTTTCTTAACCGCATTGTTGGTTCAGGGCTTGCAAGTAAGCGTTTCACAGTGAGGCCTATGGTTGTATTCGGCACATGTGACAAATACAATTTGATATCTACCTCTCCCTGCACATTGTAAATATGGTACTGGAACAGACCCTGTATTTTTATTTTTTATTTTTTATTTTTTAATTTTTTTATTTCACCTTTATTTAACCAGGTAGGCTAGTTGAGAACAAGTTCTCATTTGCAACTGCGACCTGGCCAAGATAAAGCATAGCAGTGTGAACAGACAACACAGAGTTACACATGGAGTAAACAATAAACAAGTCAATAACATGGTAGAAAAAAAGAGAATCTATATACAATGTGTGCAAAAGGCATGAGGTAGGCAATAAATCGAATAATTACAATTTAGCAGATTAACACTGGAGTGATAAATCATCAGATGATCATGTGCAAGAAGAGATATTGGTACTGGTGTGCAAAAGAGCAGAAAAGTAAATAAATAAAAGCAGTATGGGGGGTGAGGTAGGTAAATTGGGTGGGTAGTTTACAGATGGACTATGTACAGCTGCAGCGATCGGTTAGCTGCTCGGATAGCAGATTTTTAAAGTTGTTGAGGGAGATAAAAGTCTCCAACTTCAGAGATTTTTGCAATTCGTTCCAGTCGCAGGCAGCAGAGAACTGGAAGGAAAGGCGTCCAAATGAGGTTTTAGCTTTAGGGATGATCAGTGAGATACACCTGCTGGAGCGCGTGCTGCGGGTGGGTGTAGCCATCGTGACCAGTGAACTGAGATAAGGCGGCACTTTACCTAGCATAGCCTTGTAGATGACCTGGAGCCAGTGGGTCTGACGACGAACATGTAGCGAGGGCCAGCCGACTAGGGCATACAGGTCGCAGTGGTGGGTCGTATAAGGTGCTTTAGTAACAAAACGAATGGCACTGTGATAAACTGCATCCAGTTTGCTGAGTAGAGTGTTGGAAGCTATTTTGTAGATGACATCGCCGAAGTCGAGGATCGGCAGGATAGTCAGTTTTACTAGGGTAAGTTTGGCGGCGTGAGTGAAGGAGGCTTTGTTGCGGAATAGAAAGCCGATTCTTGATTTGATTTTGGATTGGAGATGTTTGATATGAGTCTGGAAGGAGAGTTTGCAGTCTAGCCAGACACCTAGGTACTTATAGATGTCCACATATTCTAGGTCGGAACCGTCCAGGGTGGTGATGCTAGTCGGGCGTGCGGGTGCAGGCAGCGAACGGTTGAAAAGCATGCATTTGGTTTTACTAGCGTTTAAGAGCAGTTGGAGGCCACGGAAGGAGTGTTGTATGGCATTGAAGCTCGTTTGGAGGTTAGATAGCACAGTGTCCAAGGAAGGGCCGGAAGTATATAGAATGGTGTCGTCTGCGTAGAGGTGGATCAGGGAATCGCCCGCAGCAAGAGCAACATCATTGATGTATACAGAGAAAAGAGTCGGCCCGAGAATTGAACCCTGTGGTACCCCCATAGAGACTGCCAGAGGACCGGACAACATGCCCTCCGATTTGACACACTGAACTCTGTCTGCAAAGTAGTTGGTGAACCAGGCAAGGCAGTCATTAGAAAAACCGAGGCTACTGAGTCTGCCGATAAGAATATGGTGATTGACAGAGTCGAAAGCCTTGGCCAGGTCGATGAAGACGGCTGCACAGTAATGTCTTTTATCGATGGCGGTTATGATGTCGTTTAGTACCTTGAGCGTGGCTGAGGTGCATCCGTGACCGGCTCGGAAACCGGATTGCACAGCGGAGAAGGTACGGTGGGATTCGAGATGGTCAGTGATCTGTTTGTTGACTTGGCTTTCGAAGACCTTAGATAGGCAGGGCAGGATGGATATAGGTCTGTAACAGTTTGGGTCCAGGGTGTCTCCCCCTTTGAAGAGGGGGATGACCGCGGCAGATTTCCAATCCTTGGGGATCTCAGATGATACGAAGGAGAGGTTGAACAGGCTGGTAATAGGGGGTGCGACAATGGCGGCGGACAGTTTCAGAAATAGGGGGTCCAGATTGTCAAGCCCAGCTGATTTGTATGGGTCCAGGTTTTCCAGCTCTTTCAGAACATCTGCTATCTGGATTTGGGTAAAGGAGAAGCTGGGGAGGCTTGGGCGAGTAGCAGCGGGGGGGGCGGGGCTGTTGGCCAAGGTTGGAGTCGCCAGGAAGAAGGCATGGCCAGCCATTGAGAAATGCTTGTTGAAGTCTTCGATTATCACGGATTTATCGGTGGTGACCGTGTTACCTAGCCTCAGTGCAGTGGGCAGCTGGGAGGAGGTGCTCTTGTTCTCCATGGACTTTACAGTATCCCAGAACTTTTTGGAGTTAGAGCTACAGGATGCGAATTTCTGCTTGAAAAAGCTGGCCTTTGCTTTCCTGACTGACTGCGTGTATTGGTTCCTGACTTCCCTGAACAGTTGCATATCGCGGGGGCTCTTCGATGCTATTGCAGTTCGCCACAGGATGTTTTTGTGCTGGTCGAGGGCAGTCAGGTCTGGAGTGAACCAAGGGCTATATCTGTTCTTGGTTCTGCATTTTTTGAACGGAGCATGCTTGTCTAATATGGTGAGGAAGTAACATTTAAAGAATGACCAGGCATCCTCAACTGACGGGATGAGGTCAATATCCTTCCAGGGTACCCGGGCCAGGTCGATTAGAAAGGCCTGCTCGCAGAAGTGTTTTAGGGAGCGTTTGACAGTGATGAGGGGTGGTCGTTTGACCGCAGACCCGTGGCGGATACAGGCAATGAGGCAGTGATCGCTGAGATCTTGATTGAAGACAGCAGAGGTGTATTTGGAGGGCAGGTTGGTCAGGATAATGTCTATTAGGGTGCCCATGTTTACGGATTTAGGGTTGTACCTGGTGGGTTCCTTGATGATTTGTGTGAGATTGAGGGCATCAAGCTTGGATTGTAGGACTGCCGGGGTGTTAAGCATATCCCAGTTTAGGTCACCTAACAGAACAAACTCTGAAGCTAGATGGGGAGCGATCAATTCACAGATGGTGTCCAGGGCACAGCTGGGAGCTGAGGGGGGTCGGTAGCAGGCGGCAACAGTGAGAGACTTATTTCTGGAGAGATTAATTTTTAAAATTAGAAGTTCGAACTGTTTGGGCATAGACCTGGAAAGTATGACAGAACTTTGCAGGCTATCTCTGCAGTAGATTGCAACTCCTCCCCCTTTGGCAGTTCTATCTTGACGGAAAGTGTTATAGTTGGGTATGGAAATCTCAGAATTTTTGGTGGCCTTCCTAAGCCAGGATTCGGACACGGCAAGGACATCAGGATTGGCAGAGTGTGCTAAAGCGGTGAGTAAGGCAAACTTAGGGAGGAGGCTTCTGATGTTGACATGCATTTAGTATGCTTACTCACCTTTAAAAGTTCTTATTTTAGTATTACATTGTTAGTAATTACTGAATTGTTGGGGTTAGAGCTAGCAAGAAAGGCCTTTCACTGTACTTGAAAGATCTTTCACTGTAAAACTTGAAACCTGAGCTAAGCTTAATACTAACACTGTTCTGCTGCCATCTAGTGGATACTTTGGAACTGATAGTCAAAATGCCATTTAACCAAAAAAACATGACATTTATTCCATACAAGGGTCGGTGCAAAACAACTTGAAAGGAAAAGAGAAGGATACCTCTTTGGAGTGTCTTAAAGGGGACACTATTAGCATTTAAGATCACAAGTTTCACATAAGTTATCAAACATCATCCAAGGATAGTATTTTCATTTTGAGTTGAAAATAAACTTTTGCAAGACTGCATCATCCCACAACTAACCAAATGATTCCCATCCACACTTCAAGGATGGCAAACCGTAACAGATAAATTAATGATGTGGAGGGTATTGGCAACATATTTCATGTTAATTGTTTTTAAGTGTACAGGGTTCCTTTTTCTAAACTGTTTAGAGGTTGCATACTGAACAATTAGGTTACTTTCAGCAGACAAACATACCAACACCACATGCAGTACAGTGTGGTCACTTCACAGAATGAATAAAACACTGTTCTCTACACTCAAACGGTTAAAGTTTAATCGACACGAGTTGGCAAGACCATTATAAACTGAAACTGCCATTTTGTGTCATAATAAATAAAATATATTGTCCCGAACGTACATCAGACAGTACATTCAGATACCAGGCAGGTCAGCACCTACCGTATAAACACATTCCACCTCCATAACTATTAAAACTTCCGACAGGACAGTGAGTCAGTCTTTCCTAATCATTGAATCAGTTTAGAGAAATAAAAAACATCTTGTTTTGACAGACCGACAATACTGAGATAACGTCTTCTTTGCAAATGTTCTTTGGCAGTAAACCTCTCTTCTCAGAGTATGTTTGTTAAGTGTGTGTGGGTTTGACTGTTCTTGGTTTACATTTCCCTTAAGGAAAAGCATCTCAGTGAATCTCTCGAATAGACCCTCTTGAACTCACAATTCATCCTGCAGAAAGAAAGAAAAGTTCATAGTTAACATGCTATTCAAATATTACAACATGATCCATTTGGATTACATTTGCGGTGGTGAACCTTCACGAATATACTGCGACAAAGTCATGTTGAGAATATATGCTCATATTGCAGTTTGATACACTGAGCCAACACAATCCACAGTCACTTCAATCAGACTATTAGCAGTTGTCTTGGCTGAATTAGCTAAGCCAGTAAGTCCAGAGCCCAAAAGCCAAAATATCACTTAAAAGTCTATGCCAGAGAATAATATCACTCTGCTTGACTGCAAAAGGCAAGAGGTATCTACTAAGATTAAAAAGCAACATGGTGAATGCAAAGTTACTGAACCGCGTAAGAAGCTTACCTTGAAGTTGGCGGCCTTGCCATGTAACCATGGAAATAGCTGCTGGAGCCTCTGACGGAGGAGGTTGGCGATGTTAGTAGCATCCCGGCTGTTGACGTGCTCCCCTCCCTGGTCATGCTGGAGGACGGAGGGAGGGATGATAGAGGGACGGGTGGATAGAGGGATAGATGAAAGGATGAGGGAGGGATGGAGACAGAGAAGTTAGGGTACAGTGCTCTGAGGTATAGGTCTTCACTGGTCCAAACAGTTGGACCCATTCCGAAATGTAACTGGGGCTTTCCCACTCGGACCCAATATGCATAAATACATTTTTTTAAATATAGGAGACCAGTTCCAAACGGACCAGAGGACAACTAGACCCGTTCAGGATAGACCTGGTCGGACCGGGATTGAGACCCGGTCCGATCAGAGTGAGACAAGCAGCAGAAAATTAATTTAAGCTACTTTACTAACTGGAGCTGATCACGCGAGAGAGGTGCTGCTCTAGCAGGCAGTGGAGGGGCCAACTGAGCAGTGATGGAGACAAGCAACCAATCAAGACGACTCGTGCTAAAGTAAACTAATAGCTGCCATAGCTAGGAAATGTATTATCAAACAGGATTACGTAGTACCGTTTGTCTGCATCATACCGGGAGAAGCTAGTTAAGCTAAGTGAAGCTGCAGTGCATGCGCTTTCTCATCCTACAGTTACAAATAGCAACTCCATTCAGAATATTAAGTTGCAGCCAACCTGTTGTCTCTTGCAGTGGAGGCTGCTGGGGTGGAGGACAGCTCATAATGGCTGGAATGGAGTCAATGGAATGGTATTAAACAAAGACGTGGTTTCCATGTGGTTGATACCACTTCATTGACTCCATTCCAGCCATTTTTATGAGTCGTCCTCACCTCAGCAGCCTCCGCTGGTCTCTTGGTCATTGTAGCCTATCCTTCTCCTTTAACTTTTAATTCCATCTTCCATTGATTAGATATCTTCTAACTTTTGCCACACATGGAGGCTCTGTGACTATAGCCTATTGCCGTATTGATGACTTATGATTGGCCAACAAGCAGCTACATGCGCAACGCTCCACTCTCGTGCAAGCAAGAGCAGTATAAATGATACAATTTCACTCTACTGCAGAAGTCTCATTCGGATATGTACGGGCCCATCCGGACAAGTCAGTTAAAATTACAAATACCGAGACAATCATATCAGATCCAACACATAACCGTGGCATTATTTAGAATTCCTGAGCCGGACCTGCGCGGGTCCCAGATTGGGTCTCGGGTATTAGGGTACCGATTGGATCCATGAAGACCTCTACTCTGGGGGACTGACTGGGCCTCTCCAGAAATATTAAATGGTAAACAACTTTAGGAAAGAGGTCCTCGAACAAAATACGAGATAAAACAAGAATATCCTTCTACTGGAACTTCTGATACATAGTAATCAAATGTCTTTAACTTGTAGCTTGATTTCCAGTCTAACAAGAACAGGAAGATGTAATAGAACAATACACTGCTATGATGAAAACAAACTATCATTGCACATTGTGTTTACTTTTCAATAACTTACCTGGATAAATAGCTAACACATAAAATAAAAAAATTAATCAGGAGTCTCTTACCTTCTTGGTGCCCAGGTGTGGGTAGAATCGGACGCTGGGATAGGCTGTGATTCCAGCTGACTGACAGGTTTGATAGTGGGCCTGACAGTCTACTTTCCCTGCCCTCAAGCTTCCCGTCACCATCTTGACAAAGACAAAGTCTGCATTAGAAAACATTACACTATTCCCTGTAGTGCTCTACTTTCGACCAGGGCCCATAGGGAGACGCAGCCAAAACCATTTCCATCCGGTAACTCAAACCTCAACAAATAATGTCCAGATGTTTTTTCCCCAGTGGATATAAAGTGTATGAATTGCCTGCCTGGCTGGGCTGTGGGACAGTGGTTGTGCAGTGACAATTCAAATTACATTGTTAACAGGCATAACTGATGTGATTAATAAGGAGCATCCAGACGCTGCACTTGAGGAATTTATGAAATTGCTTCTTCCAATTATTGATAAACATGCACCTGTTAAGAAACTGACTGTTAGAACTGTTAAGGCTCCATGGATTGATGAGGAATTGAAGAACTATATGGTTGAAAGAGATTGGGCAAAAGGAGTGGCTAATAAGTTTGGTTGCACATCTGTCTGGCTGACTTACTGCAAATTGAGAAATGTGACTAAATTCAATAAAAAGAAGAAACTGTATTATGTAGCCAAGATCAATGACAAAGAATTATGGGAAAAACAAGAGCACTTTAAATGACATTATGGACAGAAAGACAAATTCAACTCAATCTTTCATCGAATCAGATGGCTTATTCATCACAAAACCATTTTAAAGTTGCCAATTATTTAAATGATTTCTTCATTGGCAAAGATGAGCTAACTTAGGCAGGAAATGCCAAGAACGAACAGTGAGCCATCGTATTCATGCATTCAAAAAAAAGGGGGGAAAAAGCATTGCAAGTTTGAATTTTGTAAAAGTGTGGGAGAGGTGGAAATATTATTGTTATCGATCAATAATGACAAACATCCTGGCATTGACAACTTATATGGAAAGCTACTGAAGATGGTAGCTGACTATAGCCACTCCTATCTGGCATATCTTTAATCTGAGCCTAGAGGAAAGTCTGGCCTCAGGCCTGGAGGGAAGCCAAAGTAATTCTGCTACCCAAGAGTGGTCAGGTGGCCTTTACTGGTTCTAACAGCAGACCTATAAGCTTGCTGCCAGCTCTTAGCAAACTATTGGAGAAAAAATAAATGCGTTGACCAAAGAGAATTAAATTTGTAAACAAATTAACAGACTTTGAGCATGCTTATATAGTAGGGCACTCAACATGTACTGCATTGACACAAATGATTGGTTGAAAGAAATTGATAAGAATATTGTGGGAGCTGTACTGTTAGATTTCAGTGCAGCCTTTGAAATTATTGATCGCAACCAGTTGCTGAAAAAAAATTAAAACTTAGCATGGATTCAGAGCATATCATGGATTCAGAGCTTTCTTTAATGGAAGCTTCTCTAAAGTCAAACATGTAAAGTGTGGTGTATTGCAGGGCAGCTCTCTAGGGCCTCTACTCTTTTCTATGTTTACCAATGACCTGCCATTGGCATTAAACAAAGCATGTGTCCAGGTATGCTGATGATTCAACTATATACGCATCAGCAACCACAACCACAGTCACTGAAACCCTTAACAAAGAGTTGCAGTCTGTTTTGGAATGGGGGGTCAGTAATAAACTGGTCCAGAAAAATCATTCTATTTGGTACAAATCATTCCCTAAGTTCTAGACCTCAGCTGAAGCTGGTAATGAAGGGTGTGGCTGTTGAACAAGTTGAGGTGACTAAATTACTTGGCGTTACATTCGATTTAATCTGTTTTGACCATGACAATGGTTGTATAGGTGGGGATAGGTATGTCTGTAATGAAGAGATGCTCTGCTTTTTTGACACCACTCCAAAAAGCAAGTTGTTTTTTTATTTATTTTCACCTTTATTTAACCAGGTACAGTGGGGCAAAAAAGTATTTAGTCAGCCACCAATTGTGCAAGTTCTCCCACTTAAAAAGATGAGAGAGGCCTGTAATTTTCATCATAGGTACACTTCAACTATGACAGACAAAATGAGAAAAAAAATCCAGAGAATCACATTGTAGGATTTTTAATGAATTTATTTGCAAATTATGGTGGAAAATAAATATTTGGTTACCTACAAACAAGCAAGATTTCTGGCTCTCACAGACCTGTAACTTCTTCTTTAAGAGGCTCCTCTGTCCTCCACTCGTTACCTGTTTTAATGGCACCTGTTTGAACTTGTTATCAGTATAAAAGACACCTGTCCACAACCTCAAACAGTCACACTCCAAACTCCACTATGGCCAAGACCAAACAGCTGTCAAAGGACACCAGAAACAAAATTGTAGCCCTGCACCAGGCTGGGAAGACTGAATCTGCAATAGGTAAGCAGCTTGGTTTGAAGAAATCAACTGTGGGAGCAATTATTAGGAAATGGAAGACATACAAGACCACTGAATCTCCCTCGATCTGGGGCTCCACGCAAGTTCTCACCCCGTGGGGTCAAAATGATCACAAGAGGTGAGCAAAAATCCCAGAACCACACCTAGTGAATGACCTGCAGAGAGCTGGGACCAAAGTAACAAAGCCTACCATCAGTAACACACTACGCCGCCAGGGACTCAAATCCTGCAGTGCCAGACGTGTCCCCCTGCTTAAGCCAGTACATGTCCAGGCCCGTCTGAAGTTTGCTAGAGAGCATTTGGATGATCCAGAAGAAGATTGGGAGAATGTCATATGGTAAGATGAAACCAAAATAGAACTTTTTGGTAAAAACTCAACTCGTCGTGTTTGGAGGACAACGAATGCTGAATTGCATCCAAAGAACACCATACCTACTGTGAAGCATGGGGGTGGAAACATCATGCTTTGTGGGTGTTTTTCTGCAAAGGGACCAGGATGACTGATCCGTGTAAAGGACAGAATGAATGGGGCCATGTATCGTGAGATTTTGAGTGAAAACCTCCTTCCATCAGCAAGGGCATTGAAGATGAAACGTGGCTGGGTCTTTCAGCATGACAATGATCCCAAACACACCGCCCGGGCAACGAAGGAGTGGCTTCGTAAGAAGCATTTCAAGGTCCTGGAGTGGCCTAGCCAGTCTCCAGATCTCAACCCCATAAAAAATCTTTGGAGGGAGTTGAAAGTCCGTGTTGCCCAGCAACAGCCCCAAAACATCACTGCTCTAGAGGAGATCTGCATGGAGGAATGGGCCAAAATACCAGCAACAGTGTGTGAAAACCTTGTGAAGACTTACAGAAAACGTTTGACCTCTGTCATTGCCAACAAAGGGTATATAACAAAGTATTGAGATAAACTTTTGTTATTGACCAAATACTTATTTTCCACCATAATTTGCAAATAAATTCATTAAAAAACCTACAATGTGATTTTCTGGATTTATTTCCCTCATTTTGTCTGTCATAGTTGAAGTGTACCTATGATGAAAATTACAGGCCTCTCTCATCTTTTTAAGTGGGAGAACTTGCACAATTGGTGGCTGACTAAATACTTTTTTGCCCCACTGTAGGCTAGTTGAGAACAAGTTCTCATTTGCAACTGCGACCTGGCCAAGATAAAGCATAGCAATTCGACACATACAACACAGAGTTACACATGGAATAAACAAAACATAGTCAATAATACAGTAGAACAACAGAAAACAAAAAACCTATATACAGTGAGTGCAAATGAGGTAAGATACGGGAGTTAATGCAGTAAATAGGCCACGGTGGCGAAGTAATTACAATATAGCAATTAAATACTGGAATGGTAGATGTGCAGAAGATGAATGTGCAAGTAGAGATACTGGGGTGCAAAGAAGCAAGATAAATAAATAAATACTGTATGGGGATGAGGTAGGTAGATAGATGGGCTGTTTACAGATGGGCTATGTACAGGTGCAGTGATCTGTGAGCTGCTCTGACAGCTGGTGCTTAAAGCTAGTGAGGGAGATATGAGTCTCCAGCTTCAGAGATTTTTGCAGTTTGTTCCAGTCATTGGCAGCAGAGAACTGGAAGGAAAGACAACCACAGGAAGAATTGGCTTTGGGGGTGACCAGTGAGATATACCTGCTGGAGCGCGTGCTACGAGTGGGTGCTGCTATGGTGACCAGTGAGCTGAGATAAGGCGGGGCTTTACCTAGCAGAGACGTGTAGATAACCTGTAGCCAGTGGGTTTGGCGACGAGTATGAAGCGAGGGCCAACCAACGAGAGCGTACAGGTCGCAATGGTGGGTAGTGTATGGGGCTTTGGTGACAAAACAGATGGCACTGTGATAGACTGCATCCAGTTTGTAGAGTGTTGGAGGCTATTTTATAGATGACATCACCGAAGTCGAGGATCGGTAGGATGGTCAGTTTTACGAGAGTATGTTTGGCAGCACGAGTGTAGGATGCTTTGTTGCGATATAGGAAGCCAATTCTAGATTTAATTTTGGATTGGAGATGCTTAATGTGAGTTTACAGTCTAACCAGACACCTAGGTATTTGTAGTTGTCCACATATTCTAAGTCAGAGCCGTCCAGAGTAGTGATGCTGGACGGGCGAGCAGTGATCGGTTGAATAGCATGCATTTAGTTTTACTTGCGTTTAAGAGCAGTTGGAGGCCACAGAAGGAGAGTTGTATGGCATTGAAGCTCGTCTGGAGGTTAGTTAACACAGTGTCCAAAGAGGGGCCATAAGTATACAGAATGGTGTCGTCTGTGTAGAGGTGTACCAGAGAATCACCAGCAGCAAGAGCAACATCATTGATGTATACAGAGAAGAGAGTCAGCCCGAGGATTGAACCCTGTGGCACCCCCATAGAGACTGCCAGAGGTCCGGACAACAGGCCCTCCGATTTCACACTGAACTCTATCAGACAAGTAGTTGGTAATCCAGGCGAGGCAATCATTTGAGAAACCAAGGCTGTCGAGTCTGCCAATAAGAATGTGGTGATTGACAGAGTCGAAAGCCTTGGCCAGGTCGATGAATACGGCTGCACAGTAATGTCTCTTATCGATGGCAGTTATGATGTCGTTTAGGACCTTGAGCGTGGCTGAGGTGCACCCGTGACCAGCTCTGAAACCAGATTGCATAGCAGAGAAGGTACGGTGGGATTCGAAATGGTCGGTAATTTGTTTGTTAACTTGGCTTTCGAAGACCTTAGAAAGACAGGGTAGGATAGATATAGGTCTGTAGCAGTTTGGGTCTAGAGTGTCACCCCCTTTGAAGAGGGGGATGACCGCGGCAGCTTTCCAATCTTTGGGAGTCTCAGACGATACAAAAGAGAGGTTGAACAGGCTAGTAATAGGGGTTGCAACAATTTCGGCAGATCACTTTAGAAAGAGAGGGTCCAGATTGTCTAGCCCAGCTGATTTGTAGGGGTCCAGATTTTGCAGCTCTTTCAGAACATCAGCTATCTGGATTTGGGTAAAGGAGAAATGGTGGGGGCTTTGGCGGGTTGCTGTGGAGGGTGCCGGGCAGTTGACCGGGGTAGGGGTAGCCAGGTGGAAAGCATGGCCAGCCGTAGAGAAATGCTTATAGAATTTTTCCTAATCTTGATTATTGTCCAATCGTATGGTCGAGTGCTGCAAGAAAAGACCTAGTTAAACTGCAGCTGGCCCAGAACAGAGCGCCACGTCTTGCTCTTCATTGTGGTCAGAGGGCTGATATAAATACTATGCATGCCAGTCTCTCTTGGCTAAGAGTTGAGGAGAAACTGACCGCATCACTTTTTATAATAAACACAAATGTGTTGAAAATCCCAAATTGTTTGCATAGTCAACTTACACAGCTGACACACACTTACCCTACCAGACATGCCACCAGGGGTCTTTCCACAGTCCCCAAATCCAGAACAAATTCAAGAAAGTGTACAGTATTATATAGAGACATTATTGCATGGAACTTTGTTCCATCTCATACTGCTCAAATAAACAGCAAACCTGGATAAAAAAAAAAAAACTTGTGCTACATGTGCTTTAAAAAAAAAAAAATGCACAGTGTCTTTGGAAAGTATTCAGACCCTTTTACTTTTTCTGCATTTTGTTATATTACAGCCTTATTCTAAAACACGCAATACCTCATTTTGACAAAGCGCAAAGTTTAGATTTTTTTTTGCAAATGTATTAAAAATAAAAACAGAAATACCTTATTTACATAAGTATTTAGACCCCTTGCTGAGACTCGTAATTGAGCTCAGGTCATCCTGTTTCCATTGATCATCCTTGAGATGTTTCTACAACTTGATTGGAGTCCACCTGTGGTAAATTCCAATTGATTGAACATGATTTGGAAAGGCACACACACCTGTCGATATTAGGTCCCACAGTTGACAGTGCATTAGAATAAGGCTGTAATATAACAAAATGCAGAAAAAGTAAAGGGGTCTGAATACTTTCCAAAGGCACTGTGCATTTAAAAAAAAAAAGCACATGTAGGCTACTTATCAATAAATACACACACCATCTAGCAAAAACCAAGCCATGTGGTCGAAGGAATTGTCCGTAGCGCTCCGAGACAGGATTGTGTCTTAGGCACAGATCTAGGGAGGGGTACCAAAACATTTCTGCAGCATTAAAGGTCCAAGAACACAGTGGCCTCAATCATTCTTAAAAACCACCAAAACTCTTCCTAGAGCTGGCTGCCTGGCCAAACTGCGCAATCAGGGAGGTGACCAAGCACCCGATGGTCACTCTGACAGAGCTCTAGAGTTCCTCTGTGGAGAAACTTTCAGAAGGACAACAATCTCTGCAGCACTCCACCAATTAGTCCTTTATGGTACCATGGCCAGATGGAAGCCCGCTTAGACCTTGCCAAAAGGCACCTTACGACTCTCAGACCATGAGAAACAAGATGATCTGGTCTGATGAAACCAAGATTGACCTCTTTGGCCTGAATGCCAAGCATCATGTAAGGAGGAAACCTGGCACCATCCCTGACAATGCATCCGCCAAAACATGAAGCATGGTGGTGGCAGCATCATGATGTGGGGATGTTTTTCAGCGGCAGAGACTGGGAGACTAGTCAGGATCGAGGCAAAGATGAACAGATGAAAGTGCAAAGAGAGATTATTGATGAAAACCTGCTCCAGAGCACTCAGGACCTCAGACTGGGGGCGAAGGTTCACTTTCCAATAGGACAACGACCCTAAGCACACAGCCAAGACGACGGAGGAGTGGCTTAGGGACAAGTCTCTGAATGTCCTTAAGTGGCCCAGCCAGAGCCTGGACTTGAACCGGATCGAACATCTCTGGAGAGACCTGAAAATAGCTGTGCAGCAATGCTCCCCATCCAACCTGACAGAGCTTGAGAGGATCTGCCGAGAAGAATGGGAGAATCTCCCCAAATACAGGTGTGCCAAGCTTGTAGCGTCATACCCATGAAGACTCAATGCTGTAATCACTGCCAAAGGTGCCTCAAAAGGACTGAGTAAGGGGTTCGAATACTTAGTGATATCAGTTTTTTGTAATACATTTGCAAAAATGTATAAAAACCAGTTTTTGCTTTTTCATTATGGGGTATTGTGTGCAGATTGATGAGGGACAAACAATTTAATCCATTTTATAATAAGACTAACGCAACAAAATGTGTAAAAAGTCAAGGGGTCTGAATACTTTCCAAAGACACTGCATGTAGTTCTGTCCTTGAGCTGTTCTTGTCTATTAATTTACTGTATAATGTCATGTTTCATGTAGACCACAGGAAGAGCAGCTGCTGTTTTTGCAACAGCTAATGGGGAACCTAAAAAAATACAAAAAAAGTGGATTATTGTTTAAACTAACGGCTATCAAACAATAAGCATCCAAACAAATAGTAAATAATGTGCCATTTGTGCACAAACAAAAACATTGCCACCTAGTGACTCAGACACTTCAGAACCATTACATTATTCAGAGCAGAGCCACACAAGGCACTCCACTGTTACTGTTAAGCTGTTACCAGCCTAGCGCTGGAAGCACAGTATGAGTAGAGGCAGAAACAATAATTTCGCTCTAGCATGGAAAATACAGCCGCTTCACAAACACGAATAGGGGCTGTATTCATGAAGTGTCTCAGAGTAGATCAGTTTATCCATTTATATCATAATTAGCCTACATGGACAACGGGGACCTGATCCTAAATCACCACTCCCTACTTGGACGCTTTATGAAAATGGGCGCAGAAAAAAAAGTGTTTGAGAGATGGTGGGAGTGAAGAGGATATCTTACCCGAGCGAGGACCTCGAACTCTGGGGCAAAGTGCTGGCATGGTCCACACCACGGAGCATAGAAGTCCACCACCCAGTGATCCTTCCCTCCCATCACCTTGTTCCTGAAGTCATCTGGAGTCAGATCCACTGACGCTCTTGGAAGAGTGCTAAGACAAAGACAGACTGCATAAATTCCTTTGTTAAATACAAATCAGATACAAATATTCCTCTAATAATGATTGTTAAAAGGCTAGGACAGGCTAACATCAGAAACACACTGGAGAGAACATACCCCATAGCCCAGACTTTGAGAGAGTGAGCATCTCGATGCCAGCCGTTGTAACTCCTGGTGAGAGAAATAAAAACAGCACTCATATTTACAACATAACTTAAGGTAAACTTTACAATATGTAAGCAACATGTAAACTTTAAAACATGAAAACTTAATATAAAGTATACAGAATGTGACCTGTACAACATGTAAAGCCTACAGTGGTAGGCCTGATCACCAACAACGACGAGACGGCCTACAGGGAGAAGGTGAGGGCCCTCGGAGTGTGGTGTCAGGAAAATAACCTCGCACTCAACGTCAACAAAACAAAGGAGATGATTGTGGACTTCAGGAAACAGCAGAGGAAGCACCCCCAATCCACATCGACGGGCCAGTAGTGGAGAAGGTGGAAAGTTAAGTTCCTCGGCGTACACATCATGGACAAACTGAAATGGTCCACCCACACAGACAGCGTGGTGAAGAAGGTGCAACAGCGCCTCTAAAACCTCTGGAGGCTTAAGAAATTTGGCTTGTCATCAAAAACACTCAAACTTTTACAGATGAACAATTGAGAGCATTCTGTCGGGCTGTATCACTGCCTGGTACGGCAACTGCTCCGCCCACAACCACAAGGCTCTCCAGAGGGTAGTGAGGTCTGCACAACGCATCACCGGGGGCAAACTACCTGCCCTCCAGGACACCTACATCACCCGATGTCACAGGAAGGCCAAAAAGATAAATCAACGAAAAACAACCACCCGAGCCACGGCCTGTTCACCCCGCTATCATCCAGAAGGCGAGGTCAGTACAGGTGCATCAAAGCTGGGACCAAGAGACTGAAAGAAGCTGTTTATCTCAAGGCCATCAGACTGTTAAACAGCCATCACTAACATCATACTGACTGAAATCTCTAGCCACTTTAATAATTAAAAATTGGATGTAATAAATGTATCACTAGTCCCTTTAAACAATGACACTTCATATAATGAGTAATGTAGGGTATGTAAACATCTCATATGTCCAGTTAAACCCCACGAGGTGAGATCTTGCATGGAGCCCCAGACCGAGGGTGATTGACCGTCATCTTCAACTTCTTCCATTTTCTAATAATTGCGCCAACAGTTGTTGCCTTCTCACCAAGCTGCTTGCCTATTGTCCTGTAGCCCATCCCAGCCTTGTGCAGGTCTACAATTTTATCCCTGATGTCCTTACACAGCTCTCTGGTCTTGGCCATTGTGGAGAGGTTGGAGTCTGTTTGATTGAGTGTGTGGACAGGTGTCTTTTATACAGGTAACGAGTTCAAACAGGTGCAGTTAATACAGGTAATGAGTGGAGAACAGGAGGGCTTCTTAAAGAAAAACTAACAGGTCTGTGAGAGCCGGAATTCTTACTGGTTGGTAGGTGATCAAATACTTATGTCATGCAATAAAATGCTAATTAATTACTTAAAAATCATACAATGTGATTTTCTGGATTTTTGTTTTAGATTCCGTCTCTCACAGTTGAAGTGTACCTATGATAAAAAGTACAGACCTCTACATGCTTTGTAAGTAGGAAAACCTGCAAAATCGGCAGTGTATCAAATACTTGTTCTCCCCACTGTATGTAAAATTCTGGCAAATTAGTTCGCAATGAGCCAGGCTGCCCAAACTGTTGCATATACCCTGACTCTGCGTGCAAGAGAAGTGACACAATTTCACCTGGTTAATATTGCCTGCTAACCTGGATTTCTTTTAGCAAAATATGCAGGTTTAAAAATATATACTTCTGTGTATTGATTTTAAGAAAGGCAATGTCACAGAAAGGCCAAAAAGATCATCAAGGACAACAACCACCCGACCCACTGCCTGTTCACCCCGCAGCCATCCCGAAGGCGAGGTCATTACAGGTGCATCAAAACTGGGACTGAGAGATTGAAAAACAGCTTCTATCTCGAGGTCATCAGACTGTTAAACTGCCATCACTGGCACGGAGAGGCTGCTGCCTACATACAGACATGGCCACTTTAATAAATGGAACACGAGTCACTTTAATAATAAAACTTTAATAATGTTTAAATATCTTGCATTACTTATCTCATATGTATATACTGTATTATATACTATCTATTGCATCTTAGCGTATGCGCTCTGATATTGCTCATCCATATATTTATACAGTATATTATTATTCCGTTCCTTTACTTAGATTTGTGTGTATTAGGTATTTGTTGTGGAATTGTTAGATATTACTTGTTAGATATTGCTGCACTGTCGGAACTAGAAGCACAAGCATTTCACTACACTCGCAATAACATCTGCTAACCATATGTATGTGACCAATACAATTTGATTTGATTAACAGAAATCCCATGCATCTTTGTTTCCAAGTTTGAACACTGGAATGTGAGATGTAAACCTGGATTAGGATGATAGAAATCGTCATTATTTCGTTCAATGATTTTTAAAATTATTTCCAGTTGTGTCGTGGTGCCTGGAGAAGTCATTAACCTACTTTAATTTTTCCCCAAATTACCCAGACGGCCTGCCCGGCAAAGGGAAGGCACCCTGTGTGAAATATTATATGAGAAACAGTGATATGCACTCTGAATGACCTAAAATGATAAATCTCAAATTGGTCTTTCACAGTCAGGCCTGTCCCAAGCTGTACTGTGCAATTAGGCTAATAGTAGGCTTACTATTGAAACAGATAAATGAGCCTGTCAGAAAAGAGCATCTCTATATTTTTCCTGTTCCTTAATTGTTTGAAACCTGGACATTCTACTTCATATTAACAGGCATGTCTTGCCTTGCTTCATTTGTGGTGGCAGGTAGCCTCGTGGTTAGAGCGTTGGACTTGCAAGATTGAATCCCCGATCTGACAAGGTAAAAATCTGTCGTTCTGCCCCTGAACAAGGCAGTTAACCCACTGTTCCTAGGCTGTCATTGAAAAGAATGTAAGAATTTGTTCTTAACTGACTTGCCTCGTTAAATAAAGGTAAAATAAAAAAAAGAGTAGTTTTTAGCCAAAATCCCACCATAGAAACGTGGAGGCAATTATTTTATAAAGACTATGCGTTCTCCTGTTCTATTGGTTTTCTTTAAACTTTATTTCATTGTCTAGCAGGCAAAGGCATTATCCTAGTCATATTAGCAACCCATGACAGTTGTTGCATCTTTAGATCTCCCATCTTTCTAAATTTCTAATGGATATTTCTATCTCTGTCGATGAAACCGCTCCCATGTGAGGTGAACATTTTAGAAGGGTGTTTTCTTGCAAATTGCATTTTGGAACATTAGTGGGTAGGCCTACTGCCGTGCAGATGGCTGCACCTAAAATATAAATAAATCATAGTTCACCATCATTTTAGGCTAAATATTCTGATCTGTTCCATGAACCTTATTAATTGATACTAATATACCTCCACTAGACCACTACACTACTTTGATATGCATTGTGAGTATAAGCAATGCCCAATGAAAAATAAGTGACCTTGTCAAGGCTGTGGGAAACTGGTGAAAAGGAGTCAGGCACAGGGGAGCTGAGATGCATGGACAAGGTATTTAATAAAGTAAACACCAGAACAAACACAATACAATGGTGCAGGAAAAATACCGGAACCATGAATAAACGGGCGTAACAACAAAACCCGGCAACAATAATACCAGCCGTCAGAATCATAGCCTGACAATAAAACAAACAAGCACACAAACATGGGGAAACCAGAGGGTTAAATAATGAACATGTAATGAGGGGAATTGAAACCAGGTGTGTAGAAAACAAAGCCAAAACAAATGGAAAATGAAAAGTGGATCAGTGATAGCTAGAAGGCCGGTGACGTCGACCGCCGAACGCCGCCCGAACAAGGAGAGGGACCGACTTAAGTCGTGACAGACCTGCATATACCCTCCACTACGCCACTGATTATTTATGTTTTAAACAGGGTGGTTTGAGCCCTGAATGCTGATTGGCTGAAAGTAGTGGTATATCAGACTGTATACCACTGGTATGACAAAAAACAAAACAATGTTTTACTGTTCAAATTATGTTGGTAGCTATTTTATAATAGCAATAAGGCACCTTGGGTGTTTGTGGTATATAGTATGGCCAATACATCACTGCTGATGGCTATATCCAGGCACTCCGCAACCACACCTCCTTATTGCTTAATAAGGCCCTACACCAAGTGTCAACCTCATTCCACGGAGAGCCCAGTGTCACTAGACAATCAGGTGAGGGGAGTTCCTTACTAATCAGTGACTTTAATTCATCAACCAAGGGAGGAGCGAAAACCTGCAGACACTCGGTCCTCTGTGGAATGAGTTTGACACTGTAACGGCAGCCTTCCCTCTCTTCACGAGAAGAGAGGGTGTAACAGGGATCGGACCAAGACGCAGCGTAGTTGGTGCTCAACATATTTAATAATGATAAACAGTGAACACTTAACAATTACAAAATAACAAAATGTGGCAAACCGATACAGTCCTAGCTGGTGCAGAGAAAACACAGAGACAGGAAACAACCACCCACAAACCCCAACACAAAACAAGCCACCTATATATGATTCCCAATCAGAGACAACACAAAACACCTGCCTCTGATTGAGAACCATATTAGGCCAAACATAGAAACAGACAAACTAGACACACAACATAGAATGCCCACCCAGCTCACGTCCTGACCAACACTAAAACAAGTAAAACACACAAGAACACTGGTCAGAACGTGACAGTACCCCCCTCCTGAGGTGCGGACTCCGAACGCACCTGCTAAAACTCTAGGGGAGGGTCTGGGTGGGCATCTGTCCGCGGTGGCGGCTCCGGCGCTGGACGAGGACACCACTCCACCATTGTCTTTGTCCCCCTCCTTAGCGTCCTTTGAGTGGCGACTCTCGCCGCCGACCTTGGCCTAGGAACCCTCACAAAGGGCCCCATCAGACTGAGGAGACAGCTCCGAACCGAGAGGTAGCTTAGGACAGAGAGGTAGCTCAGGACAGAGAGGTAGCTCAGGACAGAGAGGTAGCTCCGGATGAATGGCAGCTCCGGACTGAGTGGCAGCTCCGGACTAAGTGGCAGCTCTGGACTGAGTGGCAGCTCCGGACTGAGTGGCAGCTCATGACTGGAGGGCAGCTCATGACTGGAGGGAAGCTCATGAGGGCAGCTCATGACTGGAAGGCAGCTCATGACTGGAGGGCAGCTCTGGCAGCTCCTGACTGGCTGGCGGCTCTGGCAGCTCCTGACTGACGGACGGCTCTAGCGGCTCCTGACTGACGGACGGCTCTAGCGGCTCCTGACTGACGGACGGCTCTAATGGCTCGGGACAGACGGGCGGCTCTGACGGCTCGGGACAGACGGGCGGCTCAGATGGCGCTGGGCAGGCAGGCATCTCAGACGGCGCTGGGCAGGCAGGCATCTCAGACGGCGCTGGGCAGGCAGGCAGCTCAGACGGCGCTGGGCAGGCAGGCAGCTCAGACGGCGCTGGGTAGGCAGGCAGCTCAGACGGCGCTGGGCAGGCAGGCAGCTCAGACCTGCTGAGGCGCACAGTAGGCCTGGTGCGTGTTGCCGGAACTGGTGGTACCGGTTTGTAGACACACACCTCAAGGCTAGTGCGGGGAGCAGGAACAGGGCACACTGGACTCTCGAGGCGCACTATACACCTGGTGCGTGGTACCGGCACTGGTGGTACCGGGCTGAGGGCACGCACCTCAAGGCGAGTGCGGGGAGAAGGAACAATGCGTACAGGGCTCTGGATACGCACAGTAAGCTCGGTGCGTGGTGCCGGAACTGGTGGTACCGGGCTGGAGACATGCACCACAGGGAGAGTGCGTGGAGGAGGAACAGAGTTCTGGAGACGCACAGGAAGCCTGGTGCGTGGTGTAGGCACTGGTGTTACTGGGCTGGGGCGAGGAGGTGGCGCCGGATATACCGGACCGTGAAGGCGTACAGGAGCTCTTAAGCACCGAGCCTGCCCAACCTTACCTGGTTCAATGCTCCCCGTAGCCAGGCCAGTGCGGCGAGGTGGAATAGTCCGCACTGGGCTGTGCTGGCGAACCGGGGACACCATGCGTAAAGCTGGTGCCATGTACACCGGCCCGAGGAGACGTACTGCAGACCAGATATGTTGAGCCGGCTTCATGGCACCTGGCTCGATGCCCACTCTAGCCCGGCCGATACGTGGAGCTGGGATGTACCGCACCAGGCTAAGCACACGTACAGGAGACACCGTGCGCTTTTCCGCACAACACGGTGTCTGCCCGTACTCTCGCTCTCCACGGCAAGCGCGGGAAGTTGGCGCAGGTCTCCTACCTTACTTCGCCACACTCCCCTTTAGCCCCAAATGGCTGATGATTGGCTGAGAGAAATTGATAACAAAAAGATTGTGGGGACCGTTTTGTTAGACTTCAGTGCGTCTTTTGACATTATTGATCATAGTCTGCTGCTGGAAAAACTAATGTGTTATGGCTTTACAACCCCTGCTATATTGTGGATAAAGAGTTACCTGTCTAATAGAACACAGAGGGTGTTCTTTGATGGAAGCCTCTCCAACATAATCCAGGTAGAATCAGGCATTCCCCTGGGCAGCTGTCTAGACCCCTTTCATTTTTTAAATCTTTACTAACGACATGCCACTGTGAGTAAAGCCAATGTGTCGATGTATGCAGATGACTCAACACTATACATGTCAGCTACTAAAGCAACTGAAATGACTGCAACACTTAACAAAGAGCTGAAGTTAGTTTCAGAATGGGTGGCAAGGAATAAGTTAGTCCTAAATATTTCAAAAACTAAAAGCATTGTATTTGGAACAAAACACTCACTAAACCCTAAACCTCAACTAAATCTTGTAATAAATAATGTGGAAATTGAGAAAGTTGAGGGGACTAAATTGCTTGGAGTATCCCTGGATTGTAAACTGTCATGGTCAAAACATATTGATACAACAAATCAGATCAAATTTTATTTGTCACATGCGCCGAATACAACAGTCAAATGCTTATTTACAAGCCCTTAACCAACAATGCAGTTTTAAGAAAATATCCCCCCCCCCCCCCCCCCCCCAAAAAGTAAGAAACAAGAATAACAAATAATTAAAGAGCAGCAGTAAATAACAATAGCGGGGCTATATACAGGGGGTACTGGTACAGAGTCAATGTGCCGGGGCACCGGTATCGAGATAATTGAGTTAATATGTACATGTAGGTAGAGTTATTAAAGTGACTATGCATAGATAATAACAGAGAGTAGCAGCAGCGTAGAAGAGGGTGGGGTGGGGGGGCAATGAAAATAGTCCGGGTTGCCATTTGATTAGCTGTTCAGGAGTCTTATGGCTTGGGGGTAGAAGCTGTTTAGAAGCCTCTTGGACCTAGACTTGGCGCTCCGGTACTGCTTGCCGTGCAGTAGCAGAGAGAACAGTCTATGACTAGGGTGGCTGGAGTCTTTGACAATTTTTATATATTTTTATAGAGGTCCTGGATTGCAGGAAGCTTGGACCCAGTGATGTACTGAACCATATGCACTACCCTCTGTAGTGCCTTGTGGTCGGAGGCCGAGCAGTTGCCATACCAGGCAGTGATGCAACCAGTCAGGATGCTCTCGATGGTGCAGCTGTAAAACCTTTTAAGGATCTGAGGACCCATGCCAAATCTTTTCAGTCTCTTGAGGGGAAATAGGTTTTGTCATGCCCTCTTCACGACTGTCTTGGTGTGCTTGGTCCATGTTAGTTTGTTGGTGATGTGGACGCCAAGGAACTTGACGCTCTCAACTTCAACTTCAAATCATCTCCTTTGTCTTGATCACGTTGAGGGAGAGGTTGTTGTCCTTGCACCACACGGTCAAGATTATGACCTCCCTATAGGCTGTCTCATCGTTGTCGGTGATCAGGACTACCACTGTTGTGTCATCAGCAAACTTAATGATGGTGTTGGAGTCGTGCCTGGCCATGCAGTCATGAGTGGACAGGGAGTACAGGAGGTGACTGAGCACGCACCCCTGAGGGGCCCCCGTGTTGAGGATCAGCCTGGCGGATATGTTGTTACCTACCCTTGCCACCTGGGGGCGGCCCGTCAGGAAGTCCAGATCCAATTGCAGAGGGAGGTGTTTAGTCCTAGGGTCCTTAGCTTAGTGATGAGCTTTGAGGGCACTATGGTGTTGAACGCTGAGCTGTAGTCAATGAATAGCATTCTCACATAGGTGTTCCTTTTGTCCAGGTGTGAAAGGGCAGTGTAGAGTGCAATAGAGATTGCATCATCTGTGGATCTGTTGGTGCGGTATGCAAATTGAAGTGGGTCTAGGGTTTCTGGGATAATGGTGTTGATGTGAGCCATGACCAGCCTATCAAAGCATTTCATGGCTACAGACATGAGTGCTACGGGTCGGTAGTCATTTAAGCAGGTTACCTTAATGTTCTTGTGCACAGGGACTATGGTGGTCTGCTTGAAACATGTTGGTATTACAGACTCAGACAGGGAGAGGTTGAGAATGTCAGTGAAGACACTTGCCAGTTGGTCAGCGCATGCTCGGAGTACACGTCCTGGTAATCCGTCTGGCCCTGCGGCCTTGTGAATGTTGACCTGTTTAAAGGTCTTACTCACATCGGCTACGGAGAGCGTGATCACATAGTCGTCCGGAACAGCTGATGCTCTCATGCATGTTTCAGTGTTACTTGCCTCGAAGAGAGCATAGAAGTTATTTAGCTCGTCTGGTAGGCTCGTGTCACTGGGCAGCTCTCGGCTGGGCCTCCCTTTGTAGTCTGTAATAGTTTGCAAGCCCTGCCACATCCGACGAGTGTCAGAGCCGGTGTAGTACGATTCAATCTTAGTCCTGTATTGATGCTTTGCCTGTTTGATGGCTCGTCGGAGGGCATAGCGGGATTTTTTATAAGCTTCGGGTTGGAGTCCCGCTCCTTGAAAGCGGTAGCTCTACCCTTTAGCTCAGTGAGAATGTTGCCTGTAATCCATGGCTTCTGGTTGGGGTATATACGTACAGTCACTGTGGGGACGACGTCCTCGATGCATTTATTGATAAAGCCAGTGACTGATGTGGTATACTCCTCAATGCCATCGGAAGAATCCCAGAACCCTATTCCAGTCTGTGCTAGCAAAACAGTAGCTAAGATGGGGAGAAGTCGGTCCATAATAAAGCGCTGCTCTACCTTCTTAACAGAACTAACAAGGCAGGTCCTACAGGCTCTCATTTTGTCGCACCAGTACTACATAGAGCCATGATTACATGGAACTTTATTCCAGATCAGGTAACTGATGCAAGCAGTAGAATCAGATTTAAAAAACAGATAAAAATACACCTTATGGAACAGCAGGGACTGTGAAGCAACACAAACATAGGCACAGACACATGCATACACACACATGATAACATACGACCTATACACACACGTACACATGAATTTTGTGTTGTAGATATGTGGTAGAGGAGTAGGGGTCTGAGGGCACACAGTGTGTTGTGAAATCTGTTATGAATGTGTTGTAATGTTTTTAAAATTGTATAACTGCCTTAATTTTGCTAGTCCCCAGGAAGAGTAGCTGCTGCCTGGGCAGATCCATTATAAATACAAATACAACATACAAATACATACATGCTGTTCCTGTGTAAACTACTGGTGATAATAATTACATACAGTCATCAGTGATCTAATCCTACAACCTCATGACACCTTCTTAGTTCTAGGGAGGTGTATTGGTTAGAGATTATGGTTTCATGATTTCTCATAAATGAATCACTCATCTAACCCATCAAACACACACTTTTAATTGACATACAGCATTCACAAGAGCATACACTCTTCCTCAAACATGCACACAGAGGCAAACATTAATTAAACTTCATTAACTTAAAGGTCTCAACCATATCTATCATTATATTCAGCAACTATTGATGGAACTATTGGAAGAAAATAGTCCAGTTCATCACATTTCATCATTTATCAAATGTACAGTGTAAAGTGAACTAATAAAGTACAGTAGTTATACAATAAAAACAAGACAAAACAGATGTAGTTACTGTACCATTTAGAGATTACTTCTTTAATTGAAAATATACTTACTAAATCAGTGGAAACCTTTGTTGAGACCATGCTGTTTATACTGAGACAGCATAGCGCCAGGCCAGCTGTACCAGTACCACTGCACTGACCCATTACACAAATAACTCTGTTATTGCTAGAAAAAGCCTCTCAAGTGCTCTTGCACAATTCTTAGAGGACACTCGATTACACTGGAACTAGAATGAGCAAAGTATGAGCAAAATTAGCAAAACTCTATTCAGGAGGATTGTAACTGTTTCTTGTAGGCCGGATTGCTACAAGAAAAAGCCTCTCAATTTGCACAAGTGCTCTTGCACAATTCCTAGGACAATCGATCACATTGGTATCTCAAACATATAAAAAAAATCTATATTTCAATAATTCAAGGGTTCCAGGATCAGGGTTGGCCTCACCAGCCATAGGCATAATAGCTATGTGAATACATCAATATACACATTGTCAGATAATGTCTAATAGAGACATGACTAATACAGTTCTATACTACAGTTTATCCCAGGTGTTGGCTGCGGTTTCAGAGCCCCTTTGGGCTTGAAGGGCATGTGGTATCTCAGACACTTCCAGAAGTGGCCATTAGGGGACGCAGTAGAGCTGCTCTTTCCAGAGCTGGGCCTCCTCCACCTCAGAGCTCCCTGCTTCCTCCTGATGTAGTGCAGTGACTTGGGCAGGGAAGTGTAGTCCACCTTGCCATCTATCTCCACCAGGACAACCCGGAGGCCATTTTGGATCAAAGCGTCGTACAGGCCAATCTGCTGGTCGTAGCAAGGGCGGTCCTGCGGGCTCTGGTGCAGTGGTAACTGGTCCTCAGGATCCATTTTGGGGTGTAGAGGGGATGCACTCTGGGCTGACAGGATGATGATGAGTCGTCTGCTTCTCCTCATTGTCTCTGAGGTGACATCATGGATCGCTACAGGGAAACATAGGACTTTATTTTGTGAACAGGGACAATGCAGTAGATCAACATTCACATCAATTAAAATGTGTGTGTGTGTGTGTACCTTCCCCAGGGAGGTCATCCCGGCCACTGACAAAAAGTGTGTATCCGTATCGTCTCTCCAACACCTCAGGTAGAACCTGCAGAGCAAACATCTCTGCCCTGGACAACCCATCACCATGGACATAACTGACATAGGCATCATACAGCTTTCCATCTGGTGCTGGAAAAGTAAAGAGGAGAAGAGGAGCGGAGAGGAGAAGAGAAGATAAACATTTTATCCATTATAAATATATATATTTAGAAAATGGCCAGAGACCTTTAAAACTTCTTAAGACTAGGGGACGACATTTTCACTTTTGGATGAATTGGTGCCCAAATTAAACGGCCTCGTACTCTGTCCTAGATCATATGATATGCATATTATTATTACTATTGGATAGAGAACACTCTGAAGTTTCTAAAACTGTTTGAATTATATCTGTGAGTAAAACAGAACTTATATGGCAGGCAAACTTCCAAACAGGAAGTGAAAATTCTGAAATGGGTCGCTGTGAAAGGCATCGCCTATTCAATTGCCTTATATTTATGGATCTGTATGCACTTCATACGCCTTCCACTAGATGTCAACAGGCAGTAGAACGTGGAATGAAGCGTCTAGCCTGATGTGGGACCGAATGAGAGCCTTTGGAGTGACAGGTCAGGCATATTGCCAGTTTTTGGCCATGCACATGGGAATGTGCATGGGAATGTCATGTCCTTGTCTGCAATGCGTTAGATAGACATGAAGAAATGCTCCGTCTGGGACGTTATTGGATATGTATGAGAAAAACATCCTGAAGATTGATTCTCAACTGAGTTTGACCAGTTTATTCGATTTGTAATATCACTTTTTGAAGTTTTCGTTCATTAGCGTAAAGTTCTATGGACACGTGAACTACACATGCTAGCCAAAGTTGCTAATTCGACAGAAGTAATGGACATTATAAAACAAAAAAACAATTTATTGTGGAACTAGGATTCCTGGCACTGCATTCTGATGAAAGATCATCAAAGGTAAGGGAATATTTATGTAATTTCGTATTTCTGTTGACTCCAACATGGCGGAGAATGGCTGAGCGCTGTCTCAGATTATTGCATGCTGTGCTTTATACTAAAGTTATTTTTTAAATCTAACACAGCGGTTGCATTAAGAACCAGTGTATCTTTAATTATATGTTAAACATGTATCTTTCATCAAAGTTTATGATGAGTATTTCTGTATTTCACGTGATTCTCTGTAATTACTTTCGCTATTTTGGAGCCATTTCTGAACATGGCGCCAATGTAAAACTACGATTTGTGGCTAGAAATATGCACATAATCGAACAAAACATAAATGTATTGTATAACATGATGTCATATGACTGTCATCTGATGAAGTTGTTCAAAGGTTAGTGATTAATTTTATCTCTATTTGTGGGTTTTGTGAAAGCTATCTTTGCTGTGAAAAAAAGGCGGTGTGTTTTTGGATATTGTGGTGAGCTAACATAAATATATGTTGTGTTTTCGCTGTAAAACATTAAAAAAATTGGACATGTTGGCTGGATTCACAAGATGTTTATCTTTAATTATATGTACAACATGTATTTTTCATCAAAGTTTTATGATGAGTATTTCTGTATTTCACATTGCTCTCTGTAATTATTCTGGCTATTTTGAAGCCATTTCTGAACATGGCGCCAATGTAAAACCACGATTTGTGGCTATAAATATGCACATAATCGAACAAAACATAAATGTATTGTATAACATGATGTCATATGACTGTCATCTGATGAAGTTGTTCAAAGGTTAGTGATTAATTTTATCTCTATTTGTGGGTTTTGTGAAAGCTATCTTTGCTGTGAAAAAATGGCTGTGTTTTTTGGGATATGGTGGTGAGCTAACATAAATATATGTTGTGTTTTCGCTGTAAAACATTTTAAAAATCGGACATGTTGACTGGATTCACAAGATGTTTATCTTTCATTTGCTGTATTGGACTTGTGATATCATGAAATTATATTATATCCCTGTGGCGCTAGGCTAGGCTATGCTAGTCAGCGTTTCTGATGACAGTTATCCCGGATCCGGGATGGGTGGTCCAGTTAAGGCCAGGAATCTTTTGTGATCGTGGAAGATCTGTTTACGCACCTCTCTTTTTGGACACTAGGGGGCACAGTCTCCTATAGGCCAGCACCAGGTCCACTTTAAAGAGGCAGCACATCGCTACTCCAAGAACGACCATAGAAAAGGCCAGGCAGAGACACAGGCATGTGTAGAAACCACTCTGATTGGCTAGAAAGGAAGGAAGTGAGCTATGAAGAGGTTATCACATTATATGCTGACTGACAGTAGCTAGTCTAAGTTACTGTAACAATATCAGCACCTTAAATCAAGTCTCTCACAAATGACATGGCCAACGTCCTGTTCAAACACAGACTCTTATGGGTGATTTGAAGTCCTCCATGTTACTTAGGACTGTGTTTGGGATCCTACCTGGTTGGAGCCACAGAAACCCTATGTCCCGACCCAGGGCGTTCGTGGCGATGCAGCTGATGGTCACGTTGAGGAACTCAGGACGGACCTCATAGATAGACAGAGTGGACCGGCCATAGACCCCACTACTCCTATGAAGGCTGAGGTTCAGGTGGTGAGAGAGTGAGATGATCACAGTC
Organism: Salvelinus alpinus; assembly: GCF_045679555.1. Lineage (NCBI taxonomy): Eukaryota > Metazoa > Chordata > Actinopteri > Salmoniformes > Salmonidae > Salvelinus > Salvelinus alpinus. Next base: position 27,154,537 of record NC_092105.1, on the reverse strand, counting down.
ACAGTGTAGGACAGAGCTCTACACACATACTCATGCACACGCATGTGTACCCACACACGCAAGCACGCACACAAACACACAGACTGAGATACAGAGTGTATACTACAGTTTTAAAAGAGTACTCACATTGTTGTCTTTGTCACGTTGAGCTGTTTTATGTGGTCAGTATGTCTTCCATCTACCGTCCAGAACATAGAGCTCTCTGACTCTGTACCTTCACCGACCCCCAGAAACGCTGAACACACCAGCTCTACTCTTGAGCCTGCCGTCAAACAGAAAACACTCTTGAGTCAGTGGCTGTGTCATGGCCCTTTTTAGTATTATCTACGAAAAAGCATGATGTCATCATTTCTCACCTGTTTCAACCGTAACGGTTTCTTTTCTGGGATAGGTTACTTGGGGATTCAACAGGACTTTTTCTGCCAATACAAAGACCACACAGGTATGGCAAGATAGTCAAACAAAGCCGTATCGATAACGTACAGGTAAACAGAAATGCTCCAATCCTTAAAAAGTTACAAATCACCTAATTGTAACAAACAGAGAATAACAAATAAATGGAAAATATAAACAATTTACAATTTCACTCTCGGTTGCAGCAACAGAAAGTGTGGTGAGAAGAAATATATGCTCACGGCATAGAAGTGAAAAGGAGGTTTAGCTTTACCTTTGTTGACTTTGAGCTGAGTGCTGTGGGTGGCGGTGTAGTTTCTCCCCTGCAGAGAGAACTCTACCAGGCAGGTATAAACTCCAGCATGGCTCTCAGTAGCATTGACCAACCGGAGCCTCTTCGGACAATCTTCTTCAATGATCGTCTCTCCATGCTTGTCGACAGGACTACAGTCCTGCACATCCCATCAGAGATGCTGTATTTTATTTATTTATTTTATGTCACCTTTATTTAACCAGGTAGGCAAGTTGAGAACAAGTTCTCATTTACAATTGCGACCTGGCCAAGATAAAGCAAAGCAGTTCGACACATACAACAACACAGAGTTACACATGGAGTAAAACAAACATACAGTCAATAACACAGTAGAAAAATGTATGTACAGGTGCAGTAATCTGTGAGCTGCTCTGACAGCTGGTGCTTAAACTTCTTAGGGCTGCAATCCCGGTAATGAGATCGATATGACAACAGCCAGTGAAAGTGCAGGGCGCCAAATTCAAACAACAGAAATCTCATAATTAAAATTCCTCAAACATACATGTGTCTTATACCATTTTAAAGGGAATCTTGTTGTTAATCTCACCAAAGTGTCCGATTTCAAATAGGCTTTTCAGCGAAAGCACCACAAACAATTATGTTAGGTAACCACCAACTCACAGAACAATTCAGCCATTTTTCCAGCCAAAGAGAGGAGTCACAAAAAGCACAAATAGAGATAAAATGAATCACTAACCTTTGATGATCTTCATCAGATGACACTCATAGGACTTCATGTTACACAATACATGTATGTTTTGTTTGATGAAGTTCATATTGGCGTGTTACGTTCACTAGTTCCAAAAACATCCAGTGATTTTGCATAGCCACATCGATTCAACATAAATGCTCACCATAAATGTAGATGATAATACAAGTTATACACATGGAATTATAGATATACCTCTCCTTAATGCAACCGCTGTGTCAGATTTCAAAAAAACTTTACGGAAAAAGCAAACCATGCAATAATCTGAGACGGCGCTCAGAACAATAGTCAAATTAGCCGCCATGTTGGAGTCAACAGAAACCAGAAATTACATGATAAATATTCCCTTACCTTTGATGATCTACATCAGAATGCACTCCCAGGAATCCCAGGTCCACAATAAATGCTTGATTTGTTCGATAATGTCCGTTATTTATGTCCAATTAGCTACTTTTGTTAGCGCGTTTGGTAAACAATTCCAAAGTCACGAAGCGCGTTCCCCAAAAGCTGACGAAATGTCCAAAAGTTCAGTAACAGTCAGTAGAAACATGTCAAACGATGTATTGAATCAATCTTTAGAATGTTGTTGACATAAATCTTGAATAACGTTCCAACCTGAGAATTACATTGACTTCAGATGAGGATGGAACAGAGCTCCCTCTCATGTGAACGCGCATGGTGAAAGCATGGTCAGGTCATGGCAGACCTGACTAATTTCCCTCTCATTCGGCCCCCCTTCACAGTAGAGGCATCAGACAAAGTTCTACAGACTGTTGACATATAGTGGAAGCCGTAGAAAGTGAAAACTCATTCACATCTCGCTGTGATTTCAATGGGATCTTGGTTGAAAATCGAACAGCCTCAGAATTTCCACTTCCTGTTTGGATTTTTTCTCAGGTTTTTGCCTGCCATATGAGTTCTGTTATACTCACAGACATAATTAAAACAGTTTTAGAAACTTCAGAGAGTTTTCTATCCAATACTAATTGGATACTAATAATAATATGCATATATTAGCAACTATGACTGAGGAGCAGGCCGTTTACTCTGGGCACCTCTGTGCACCTTTCATCCAAGCTACTCAATACTGCCCCTGCAGCCACAAGAAGTTAAAGCTAGTGAGGGAGATAAGTGTTTCCAGTTTCAGAGATTTTTGTAGTTCATTCCAGTCATTGGCAGCAGAGAACTGGAAGGAGAGGCGGCCAAAGGAAGAATTGGTTTTGGGGGTGACCAGAGAGATATACCTGCTGGAGCGCGTGCTACAGGTGGGTGCTGCTATGGTGACCAGCGAGCTGAGATAAGGGGGGACTTTACCTAGCAGGGTCTTGTAGATGACCTGGAGCCAGTGGGTTTGGCGACGAGTATGAAGCGAGGGCCAGCCAACGAGAGTGTACAGGTCGCAGTGGTGGGTAGTATATGGGGCTTTGGTGACAAAACGGATGGCACTGTGATAGACTGCATCTAATTTATTGAGTAGGGTATTGGAGGCTATTTTGTAAATGACATCGCCGAAGTCGAGGATCGGTAGGATGGTCAGTTTTACAAGGGTATGTTTGGCAGCATGAGTGAAGGATGCTTTGTTGCGAAATAGGAAGCCGATTCTAGATTTAACTTTGTATTGGAGATGTTTGATGTGAGTCTGGAAGGAGAGTTTACAGTCTAACCAGACACCTAGGTATTTGTATTTGTCCACATATTCTAAGTCAGAACCGTCCAGAGTAGTGATGTTGGACGGGCGGGCAGGTGCAGGCAGCGATCGGTTGAAGAGCATGCATTTAGTTTTACTTGTATTTAAGAGCAATTGAAGGCCACGGAAGGAGAGTTGTATGGCATTGAAGCTCGTCTGGAGGGTTGTTATCACAGTGTCCAAAGAAGGGCCATAAGTATACAGAATGGTGTAGTCTGCGTAGAGGTGGATCAGAGACTCACCAGCAGCAAGAGCGACATCATTGATGTATACAGAGAAGAGAGTCGGTCCAAGAATTGAACCCTGTGGCACCCCCATAGAGACTGCCAGAGGCCCGGACAACAGGCCCTCCGATTTGACACACTGAACTCTATCAGAGAAGTAGTTGGTGAACCAGGCGAGGCAATCATTTGAGAAACCAAGGCTGTCGAGTCTGCCGATGAGGATGTGGTGATTGACAGAGTCGAAAGCCTTGGCCAGGTCAATGAATACGGCTGCACAGTATTGTTTCTTATCGATGGCGGTTAGGATATCGTTTAGGACCTTGAGCGTGGCTGAGGTGCACCCATGACCAGCTCTAAAACCAGATTGCATAGCAGAGAAGGTATGGTGGAATTCGAAATGGTCGGTAATCTGTTTGTTGACTTGGCTTTCGAAGACCTTAGAAAGGCAGGGTAGGATAGATATAGGTCTGTAGCAGTTTGGATCAAGAGTGTCCCACCCGTTGAAGAGGGGGATGACCGCAGCTGCTTTCCAATCTTTGGGAATCTCAGACGACACGAAAGAGAGTTTGAACAGGCTAGTAATAGGGGTTGCAACAATTTCGGCAGATCATTTTAGAAAGAAAGGGTCCAGATTGTCTAGCCCGGCTGATTTGTAGGGGTCCAGATTTTGCAGCTCTTTCAGAACATCAGCTGACTGGATTTGGGAGGAGAAATGGGAAAGGCTTGGGCGAGTTGCTGTGGGGGGTGCAGTGCTGTTGACCGGGGTAGGGGTAGCCAGGTGGAAAGCACGGCCAGCCGTAGAAAAATGCTTATTGAGATTCTCAATTACAGTGGATTTATCGGTGGTGACAGTGTTTCTTGTCCTCAGCGCAGTGGGCAGCTGGGAGGAGGTGTTCTTATTCTCCATGGACTTTACAGTGTCCCAGAACTTTTTTGAGTTTGTGTTGCAGGAAGCAAATTTCTGCTTAAAAAAGCTAGCCTTGGCTTTTCTAACTGCCTGTGTATATTGGTTTCTAGCTTCCCAGAAAAGTTGCATATCACGGGGGCTGTTCGATGCTAATGCAGAACGCCATAGGATGTTTTTCTGTTGGTTAAGGGCAGTCAGGTCTGGAGAGAACCAAGGGCTATATCTGTTCCTGGTTCTACATTTCTTGAATGGGGCATGCTTATTTAGATGGTGAGGAAGGCATTTAAAAAAAATAACCAGGCATCCTCTACTGACGGGATGAGATCAATATCCTTCCAGGATACCCCGGCCAGGTCGATTAGAAAGGCCTGCTCGCTGAAGTGTTTCAGGGAGCGTTTGACAGTGATGAGTGGAGGTCGTTTGACCTCGGACCCATTATGGATGCAGGCAATGAGGCAGTGATCACTGAGATCTTGGTTGAAAACAGCAGAGGTGTATTTAGAGGGCAAGTTGGTTAGGATAATATCTATGAGGGTGCCCGTGTTTACGGCTTTGGGTGGTACCTGGTAGGTTCATTGATAATTTGTGTGAGATTGAGGGCATCAAGTTTAGATTGTAGGATGGCTGGGGTGTTAAGCATGTTCCAGTTTAGGTCGCCTAGCTACACGAGCTCTGAAGATAGATGGGGGGCAATCAGTTCACATATGGTGTCCAGAGCACAGCTGGGGGCAGAGGGTGGTCTATAGCAGGCCGGCAACGGTGAGAGACTTGTTGTTAGAGAGGTGGATTTTTAAAAGTAGAAGTTCAAATTGCTTGGGTACAGACCTGGATAGTAGGACAGAACTCTGCAGGCTATCTTTGCAGTAGATTGCAACACCGCCCCCTTTGGCCGTTCTATCTTGTCTGAAAATGTTGTAGTAAGGAATGGAGATTTCAGAATTTTTGGTGGTCTTCCTAAGCCAGGATTCAGACACGGCTAGAACATCCGGGTTGGCAGAGTGTGCTAAAGCAGTGAATAAAACAAACTTAGGGAGGAGGCTTCTAATGTTAACATGCATGAAACCAAGGCTATTACGTTTACAGAAGTCATCAAAAGAGAGCGCCTGGGGAATAGGAGTGGAGCTAGGCACTGCAGGGCCTTGATTCACCTCTACATCACCAGAGGAACAGAGGAGGAGTAGGATAAGGGTACGGCTAAAAGCTATGAGAATTGGTCGTCTAGAACGTCCGGAACAGAGAGTAAAAGGAGGTTTCTGGGGGCAATAAAATAGCTTCAAGGTATAATGTACAGACAAAGGTATGGTAGGATGTGAATACAGTGGAGGTAAACCTAGGTATTGAGTGATGATGAGAGAGATATTGTCTCTAGAAACATCATTGAAACCAGGTGATGTCATCGCATGTGTGGGTGGTGGAACTGAAAGGTTGGATAAGGTATAATGAGCAGGGCTAGAGGCTCTACAGTGAAATAAGCCAATAAACACTAATCAGCACAGCAATGGACAAGGCATATTGACATTAATAATCTTGAAGCTAGGGGGCAGAATTTTTATGTTTGGAAAAATAACGTTCCCAATGTAAGCTGCCTATTTCTCAGGTCCAGATGCTAGAATATGCACATAATTGACAGAGTAGGATAGAAAACACTCTAAAGTTTCCAAAACCGTCAAAATATTGTCTGTGAGTATAACAGAACTGATTTTGCAGGCGAAAACCTAAGGAAATCCAACCCGGAAGTGCCTCTTATTTTGAAAAATCACTGTTCCATTGCCTGCCTTTCGTCCATTTAAAGGGATATCAACCAGATTCCTTTTCCTATGGCTTCCACAGGGTGTGAACAGTCTTTAGACATAGTTTCAAGCTTTTATTCTGAAAAAGTGGATAGCTGAATGTCCTTCCATTAGTTCATGCACGCGACACTGGTAGCTAAACATTTTCTTTCTCTCTTGTATTGAATAGTTTACAGTCCGGTTGAAATATTATCGATAATTTATGTTAAAAACAACCTGAAGATTGATTATTAAAAACGTTTGACATGTTTCTACGAACTTTACGGATACTATTTGGAATTTTCGTCAACCCTTGATGACGATTGCTTTCGCTGTAAAGCATATTTTCTAAATCTGACACGACAGGTGGATTAACAACAAGCTAAGCTGTGTTTTGCTATATTGCACTTGTGATTTCATGAATACAAATATTTTTAGCAAATGTTTTTGAATTTGGCGCTCTGCAATTCAGCGGTTGTTGATGAAAATGATCCCGCTAAAGGGATCCGTGCGTCAAGAAGTTTTAAGGACAGGCATGCTTAGTCGAGTGATCATAAGGGTCCAGTGAGTAGTGAGGTTGGTTGGGGTAACGGTGATTCAGACAGCTAGCTGGGCCATCGGTAGCAAGCTAGCATAGGATGGAGGTCTGTTTTTAGCCACCTCGTGCGTTTCCGACGGTAGATTAGTGGGGTTCTGTGTGGTAGAGGGGATCAATCCAGTTGGCAAAATAGATATAGTTATAGTGACCCAAGAAAAATTGTCCGATACACCTATTCAGATAGCAGCCGATAAGACAGCTAACGATTAGCGGGCCGCAGATGAGCGTTCAGGTAACGTTGCGATGGAGTGGCCAGTTGGATAATTCCCTCGGGCAGATAACGTCGGTAGTCCAGTCGTGAAGGCCCGGTGGGGCTCCGCATCGGCAGTAAAACGGGTCCGGATAGGTGATTGTAGCCCAGGAGTGGCTGATGGAACTCTTCAGCTGGCTAGCTCCGGAATAATTGATGTTTGCTCCGGGATCGACGTAAGCCAATAATCACACGGCTAGCAGCTAGCTAGCTGCGAGATCCAGGTGTAAATGTCCAGAGCTTGCGGTTGAAATCCGGGGATATGGAGAGAAAAATAGGTCCGGTATGTTCTGGTCTGAGTCGCGTTGTACAAAACTGGCGATAGCTTTTCGGGCTAAAGGATAGCTGATGACCACAAACCGTGATTAGCTGAATACTAACGTTAGCAAGTAAACTGGCTAGCTTCTGGTTAGCTTCTGGTTAGCTTCTATTGTGGAGTTCAGATTTGAGGTAAATAATACCTTTTTTTATTGGTGAGGCGGGTTGCAGGAGAGTGTTTTGAAGTTGAGTTTTTGGAAAATAAAATTTGTAAAAGATATGCGAAGAAAGATGTAAATATATATATAACGTTACACGGGACACGACAAGACGAGGACAAAGGACGTCTGACTGCTATGCCATCTTGGAATAGTATGTCAAAGTTAGCTCACGCAATCCTATCTAATTATCCCAAATGTTTTCAATGTTTTTTTCTATTACCAATTTTGAGTACTTGACAGCAATGACACAAGGTATCATGCCCGTTGTCATAAGCTGATGTCAGCTCTTATGATTGTTCATGATATCTGTTATGTCATTACTATGACATTGTAATGCAGGCCTTATGGCACGGGTATGTCTAGATGGGCGTCTGCTCTTACCTTGAACCATTGGATGTGTGCTGTGGGGTCTAGACCGAGGACATCCTGCTGTCTGCAGAACACCACTTCACTCATCCCCTGGGATACAGCCCTGTTCTCAGCTGGGACAGGACAGGGCCCAGGGTCCACAGACAACACAAACTTAATCTCCCACGATCCATTGGGGTACCTGTGTCATAACACACATGAACATATGACCAGCGCTCTCCATTTACTATTGAAACAATAATGTTGAGAATTATTAATGTGAGACATTAATACATTTAGGATCTGGAAAGTGAAGACTGATTCATACCAATCATCCTGATTCAATCTGTGTGCGATATTGGAATTATCTCCAAACATTCTTGAAATCACTTTAGGAACTAAAATATCTGATATGCTTTAACAAAGTCATTTTCTCAACTACATACAGTAACCTAGAGAGGTTTCTTACTTGCTCTCACAAGTGTAGTGTCCGTTATGGGAGGTGTCGGTTGGTAGAAACCACAGAACCTCCCCTCTGACCTCCACCCCAGAGGTCATGTTAAGGGTCTGGTTCCCCCCTCTACTCCAGGTCACAGTGGTTCGGTCCTCAGTGTCATCGTCATCACTACACTTCAGCTGGACGAAGTGACCTGCACTGATGTGGTGGACCTCTACGGCCCCCTGGTGTTCTGGATGACACAATGAAGAGGTTGTTGTTACTGGTTTATGTCAACTCAATACGACCATCAATTCCCTCAGGGGCAATTTAGAAGGAGGAGGACAGGAGTACTTAAAACAGTATAGGCTTGAGGTCTAGCACTATATGACTAGCTGAAAAAACTGGAACCCGATGGCCAGTCAGCTGCAACCCACAAACCATCAGCTGTGACCCTCCAGTGGGTCCTGACCAAATCCCCGTTAGCTACTACTCTTCATCAGTGGCTATCTATGCTAGAGCAAATCTATATTGAGCATTGACAGTAGAATACCAATGTAGAGCACTTTTCAAGGCACCCCAAGCAGGAAATGAAACTGCTGCTGTTACACTTTAAGAGGTTGCTTGACCTTATTGTTTGCAATATCCGTCTACATGCATAAAAAGAAGGGCAAACCAATCAGCCTTTCTTCTGACGCACATTTCAGATTTTGACCCCATTTAGGGAGACAGGATGTATAGAAGAAGACAAACATTTAAGAGAGCCTTTCAAAACTCAACAGTGAGGGGGGAAGAGGAGAGGGGGGTAGAGAGAGAAAGAAAGACAGCATAATACCACCTGTCTCCCATGACAGAAACAGTCAAATCAAACATATTACACCATTTTACACACCTAAATTAAAGCCCCACCTTTGAAAATTTTAATAAAGCCTTGAAAAATTCAATAATTTATGTACAAGTTACTGATAAGAGCTTTTTATTACCTTTTATTTAACTAGGCAAGTCATTTAAGAACAAATTGTTATTTACAATGATGGCCTAACCCAGCCATTTGTGCACCACCCTATGGGACTCCCAATCACAGCCAGATGTGATGCAGCTTGGATTTGAACCAGGGACTGCAGTGACGCTTCTTGCACTGAGATGCAGTGCCTTAGAGTGCTACACCACTCGGGAGCCTGAGTGCTTAATAACAGTGGTGTAATGTAACTGGGTAAAAATACTTTGAGGTACAACTTAAGTCGTTTTATGGGTATCTGTACTTCTTTTGGGCAACCTTTAATTTTACTCCACTACATTCCTAAAGAAAATATGTACTTTTTACTCACATATCTTTTCCCTGACACCCAAAAGTACTCGTTACATTTCAAGTTCTTAGCAAGACAGGATTCACTCACTTTCCAATTCACACACTTATCAAGAGAACGTACACCGAGGTCATCACTTCTGCCTTTGATTTGATCAGTAAACACATGCTTCGTTTGTAAATGTCTGAGTATGCCACTGGCTATCCATAAATAAAATAGGAAATTAAATCTGGTTTGCGTAATATAAGGACTTTGAAAGGATTTACTTTTACTTTTGATACTTAAGTGTATTTAAAACCAAATACTTTTAGACTTTCTCAAGTAAGCCTAGTATTTTACTGGGTGACTTTCACTTTTACTTGGGTCATTTTCTACTAAGGTATCTATAGTTTTACGCAAGTATGACAATTGGGTACTTTTTCCACTACTGCTTAATAAGTGAACATAGGGAACACTATATAGCCATACCTTATTTTGGATGCTAGGGCTTTTACAAAGCATAATACAGATCATAGCAAGCAACAGTTGGTTAAGGATAAACCATTAGAATGATCCTACATGAAAAAAATACTATAGGTCTAAATACTGTAGTATTACTATATTTTTATACTATACTTTCACTGCAGTGATTTTGTGCACTTTACTGTAGTGTTTTTGTGGACATGACTATAGTATTCACTGTAGTGTTTTTGCGAACATAACTGTAGTATACTGTAGTATTTACTAAAGTGTTTTTGCGGACATGACTGTAGAATATTAGTGTTCACTGTGGTGTTTTTGCGGACTTTACTGTAGTATTCACTGTAGTGTTTTTGAGGACATGACTGTAGTATAATATAATAGTGGTTCCCAACCAGGGGTACTAGGATGGTGCTTGGCCTATCCACAGGGGGTACTTGAGAAGACACATGAGACCATAGGCCTACTGCTAAAATGCACAAGGGGGTACTTCAGGGGTACTCCGGACAGAGCAACATTCAGTTGGTGGTACAATAACTGAAAAGGGTTGGGAACCACTGTACTGTAGTAATTGCTGTAGTGTTTTTGCGAACATGACTGTAGTATATTATAGTATTCACTAACATTTTTGAAGACATGATTGCAGTTTACTATATTATTCATTGTAGTGTTTTTGCTGACTTTACTTTTTTCAAGTTACTCACAATGTTCCCTAAAAAAGTTAAAATTGAACTAAGTATTTGGTCTCCACAACTGTTTATTTCACTATTAATATTACAGAACCTTTGTTTTTGATTCAGAACTTAATATATCCATTTAAATCAGAAAATTAACAAATGGCATTGACAAAATTGACACCCTAGACTTAATATTTGGTAGCACATCCTTTGGTCAAGATAACTGCAATCCAGCGCTTCCTATAGCCATTGATGAGTTTCCTGCACCTCTGTACTGGTAGTTTGGCCCACTTCTCTTGTGCAAACTGCTGCAGTTCTCCCAGATTTGAAGAGTGCCTTCTCCACATGTTTTCAATGGGATTTAGATCTGGACTCATTGCTGGCCACTTCAGAACAGTCCAGCATTTTGTCTTGAACCTTTGGTGGGTGTGTTTGGGCTCATTGTCATGCTGGAAGACCCATGACATTTGATGGAGACCCAGCTTTCTGACACTTGGTCTGACATTGCGCTCCACAATGCCTCCAAAATGCCTTGGTATTCTCCTGATTTCATGATGCCAGCAAAGCAATTTCAAAACATCACTGAACCTCCTGCATGTTTGACTATAGGGAAGGTGGTATTTTCTTTGAAGGATTAATATTGTTTTTTGTAAACATAGAGATGGTGTGCTTTACCATAAAGCTCTAATTTGGTCTCAGTCCACAGGACATTCTCCCAGAAGGATTTTGGCATGTTCAGGTGTTTTGGCAAATTGCAGTTGGGCTTTCTTATGTCTTTCTCTCAGCAGTGGGGACCTCCTGGGTCTCCTACCATATAACTCCCTTTCATTGAGTTGGTTACGGATGGTGCGAGTTGAAACTGTTGTACATTGTGTCTGAAGGTCAGCTTGAATCTGGGTGTCAGTTGACCGAGATGCTTCTCCGCCATTCAAACAATCCTTTGCTGCAATCTTCCATCAACTTCTCTTGCTGCCACATCCAGGGAGGTTGGTTACAGTGGCATGGGCCAACATTACATACAGTGGAAACAGGAAAAGCAAGGTCTCTGTAGACTTGAGATTGTCCACGCTTGGCTACAACCTTGTGTCGGACCTCCTCAGATAATTCTCTGGTTTTCTTTCTTTTTTCCATGCTCATTGCGATACACACAGTAACACAAAACAGGAGAATGATTCCTTTTCTCTATTCAAAATGGTTGAATTAGTGAGCTCAATTCCAAAGTAAAGTGTTGTGTTTTTGCAGACTTTACCGTAGTAATAACTGTAGTGTTTTTTGCAGACATGACTGTAGTGTTTGCTGAAGTGTTTTTTGCAGACATGACTGTAGTATTTGCTGAAGTGTTTTTTGCAGACATGACTGTAGTATTTGCTGAAGTGTTTTTGCAGACATGACTGTAGTATTTGCTGAAGTGTTTTTTGCAGACATGACTGTAGTATTTGCTGAAGTGTTTTTTGCAGACATGACTGTGGTATTTGCTGAAGTGTTTTTGCGGACATGACTGTAGTAACACCTGCTAACACAGGTGTGTGACAGGCCGCCTATTAAGTTGGGTCAACAGTTCTGAGCAATGGGACAGACCAGACAACACCTTAGCAAAAATATAAACATTTGATTACAACTGTAACATCTAAACATAAGACAGGTTCAAGGCCCATTAAAGGGAAACTGTAGAGGCAGGTACTGGAGGGCGCTGCCAATAAAATGCCTGGACCTCAAACCAGCAAAGCCTCTCCAAACAAACTGAATGAAACCAAAAGGACATTATTGCAGTGGCTTTACATAATGAACATCTCGAATATTGTGACATGAATAAACTCACTGATGGTCAAACAGCACATACCATTATGAACAATCGACCACACCTCAAACATTTCTTCAAGACAGCATGGTCACAAAATGGTTGCTCACAGAAATAAAACAGCAACGACGCCATACAGTCTACACACACACACACACACACACACACACACACACACACACACACACACACACACACACACACACACACACACACACACACACACACACACACACACACACACACACACACACACACACACACACACACACACATATTTTAGTCCCAGTAACCGCTCTGCCGAATCCACAATAATGTTCTTCTTCCTGGAATTTCCCTCCACTTTATCTGTGACATTGATCACCATTGCCATAAAAATCACAATCTTTACACTTAACATCACTGGATCCTGCTGGAAAGAAGCCAACTCTGCCAACATTTCAGTTGAAGGCATTCAGTTGTACAACTGACTAGGTATCCCCCTTTCCATTGTATACATTTCCTGCATGTTCTCCCCTAAAATTTGGTTCCTAGCCTGTCACACAATATTGCTCAGATACAAGATTGTGGTGATGCCCATCTACTGTGGGACTCCAGTTAGAGTGCAGAGATGCAGTTAAGTTTAAGAGCCTTTACAGATTCAGATAATGGAGATGATACATGGCAGGGAATGATTGAAAGTTGTTGATGTTAGACTTATTGAGAATTCGTTGGCTTTGTATGGAGTATGGATTATCTAAAAAGTAGACAGAGAGGTGCAAATAATAACTGTCAATAACAGCAATGAACATACATAATTAAATTGTCTGTTAATGACAATAATCAATGCATATAAATGGGTAAAGGTAAAGCTATGCATAAATATAGCAGGAGTTAACAATAAATGGCCAGAAAGGGGGTGCAATAGCATGCGGCATGGTAGGCCGAAGCTGTATCAATGGCTACATAGCATAACATGGCAAACAAACAAACAATATAAAGCTAACAAAACTACTTTGACCCGATCTGCTCCTGCACCATGCCAACAACCTGGGAGGACAGGCCACCACCACACAACACAAACTAACTCTTCTGAAGTCAAATCTTGTATACCCAAATACTTCCCTGCAGCTGCCACCAAAACATCTATTTTCTGAGATTTACATTCCATTTCTGCGGTACAGTAGATAACCATTACTAAAAATGCTAAAACGCATATATCACTCATTTGCTTATCCCTCAGTGCTGGCACAGATCTACTACTCACAGGGATCCTCTCAGGATCCCTCACCTTTGACCCATCCTCCTCTACTTTCTTCACTGCCTCAGCATACGACACCTCCTGCACTACTCCGACTCTAGCCTCCTCAGCCAACCACTCTCACACCTGACACTTCCAATCCACAGCAACATGGGCACCCTTACAGTTGACACACAATTTTATCCACCGAAACTACACAATCCTCTATCTCATACCCTCCTGCACACTTCCCACACTTCCCATCTTGGAATCTCCCTCCTACAAACTGCTGCGACATGACCATAAACGTTGCACCGGAAACAGTGCAGTGGATTAGTCCCAAAAGCTCTAAAAGGATAACTGATATATCCTAACATGACTTTGTCGGGTAAAGACTCACAAACACCTGGAATCTTCAACTTCAATTGCTCCACCTCCACACTTAACGATACACCAGAAATGACTAATTTTAATGGCACCCTGTTCCTAAGAGCAAAACAAGAAATAGATCTTGACTCAAGTTGCGTGAAACGGAGCGCCCGCGTCCTCAAGTCCAGTATAGGTTACCTTCACTGATTCACTTGCACCCAACTCCTTTCCCACCCACCTTGAAACCACAAATGGATCCACCGAAAGGCAAAGATCCACATCCTCCAAAAAATGTCACTCCTACTGGACCAAATTCTTCTTTATCATTTCCATTGATACTAGGCTCGGGTTCCAAGATCTTCACCACAACTTAAACCTCACTTAACTCGCCCTCATTCACTTCCATTTCACCTCTAGAACTCAGTCTGGCGCTTGGCTCACTCTGTTTGCACTTGACATCAATCTACTTCGACACCCCATCTCCATTTTTATCTCCATTTATCAGTTGATCCACCCTCACCACTACTCCAGTAATCACTAATTTCTTTTTTGTATTATTGTATTTAGGTTTTTAGACAATACACAAATATAATAAAGAAATATATCCTTTCAATGGCACCCTTTTCCTGAGAGCAAAGCAAGTAACAGGTATTTTCCCCAGTCTTATGGCGTGGAGCACCCGCTCCTTCTGGGTGGAAGGAACACAAAAAATAATCACAAGTCCACTTCGGGTTACCTTCACCGATTCAACAGTAAACAACTCCTTTTTCACCCAGCCATACCTCATATGGGTCAGCCAAAAGGCAGGAGTCCACTTTCTCTGGTCTGATGGAATCAAGATTGAACTCTTTGGCCTGAATGCCAAGCGTCACGTCTGGCACCATCCCTACGGTGAAGCATGGAGTGGCAGCATCATGCTGGGGGGATGTTTTTCAGCGGAAGGGACTGGGAGATAAATCAGGATTGAGGGAATGATGAATGGAGCAAAGTGCAGAGAGATCCTTGATGAAAAACTACTCCAGAGCGCTCAGGACCTCAGACTGGGGCGATGGTTCACCTTCCAACAGGACAACGACCCTAAGCACACACACAAGACAACGCAGGAGTGGCTTTCTGACAAGTTTCTGAATGTTCGTGAGTGGCCCAGCCAGATCCTAGGCCTTAACCCGATCGAACGTCTCTGGAGAGACCTGAAAATCACTGTGCAGCTACGCTCCCCATCCAACCTGATAGAGCTTGAGAGGATCTGCAGAGAAGAATGCGAGAAACTCCCTGAATACAGGTGTGCCAAGCTTGTAGTATCATACCCAAGAAGACTCGTGGCTGTAATTGCTGCCAAAGGTGCTTCAACAAAGTACAGAGTAAAGGATCTGAATAATTATGTAAATGTGATATTTACGTTTTTTATGTGCAAACATTTCTAAACCTGTTTTTGCATTGTCATTATGGGGTATTGTGTGTAGATTAATGAGAAAAACCAACAATTTAATCAATTTTAGAATAAGGCTGTAACGTAACAAAACGTGGAAAAAGTCAAGGGTTCTGAATACTTTCCGAATGCACTGTAGCTATCCTGAGGTATTTGTTGTAACTCAATGCATTTGTAGTTAGGTATCAGCTATGGAAGAGGGTGAAATGGTTAGCTAGCAGATTCAGCTGTCAGAGAAGGGAGAGTAGGCTACTCTGGATAGGGCAGGTCCTTTGTGGGAGGACATTATGAAAATATTATTCAGTTCCAGTCCCTAGCAAGAAAAACTGAGGACAGAGAGGTGTAGCACCATAATATTCAGTGCTTTCTAATTTGAGTATAATGCAGCCTGTTTCTTTTGTGATGTTTTCTGTCCTCAGAGAGAGCCGTAAAACCCTGTCTGCAGATGAAGAGGTCCCAATGAATGTCCCAAGAGAATATGGGTACATCCTTGTATACCATGGATGATTTGGATGGACTCTGTCCACGCATTTCAAGGCCGCGTTGAAATAATGACTGGTAAATGATCCAAGACCAGCTCAGTTAATCCCTACCATTGTGACAATGAGTCGTCATAATGCTGCATCAAATGTACATGATCTTAGGGGCATTGGCAAACACAATGTAAGTAACTTCATTTATGTACCCCTAATTGCACCGAATACATATGTTTATTCTACAGCTATTGTAAGCAGTAATCATGAGCCTATAAACCAGAGTTACACTGTTAGCACTGAGGCGGTGTGCAATAGTAGGAAGACCACTTTATGCAGCTCACCCTGCACTACCAGCTCCAGTGTAAGTCTACCTTTGATAAGCTTCCCAGTAAAGCATTAAAAACAATCAAGCACCCCAGAAAAGTGCTAAAAATAGCCCATATTAACATATGTAGCCTAAGAAACAAGGTCCATGAAGTCAATAACTTGCTTGTAACAGATGACATTCATATTCTGACTATCTCTATCACACCCTGATCTGTTTCACCTGTCCTTGTTATTGTCTCCACCCCCTCCAGGTGTCACTTGTTTTCCCCCGTGTATTATCCCTGTGTTTCCTGTCTCTCTGTGACAGTGTATTTATCCCTGTGTTTCCTGTCTCTCTGTGCCAGTTCGTCTTGTATGTCCAAGTCAACCAGCGTTTTTTCCCGTAATCCTGCCATTGCTATTCTCCTTTCCCTAGTCCTCCCGTTTTTGACCCTTGCCTGTTCTGGACTCTGTACCCGCCTGCCTGACCATTCTGCCTGCCTTGACCTCAAGCCTGGCTGCCACTCTGTACCTCCTGGACTCTGAACTGGTTTTGACCTTTTGCCTGTCCACAACCATTCTCTTGCCTACTCCTTTTTGGATTATTAAACATCTTAAACTCCAACCACATGCCTCCTGTGTCTGCATCTGGGTCTCGCCTTGTGTCATGATAATCTCTGAAACTCACTTAGATAATACCTTTGATGATACATTGGTAGCAATACATGGTTATAACATCTACTGAAAAGACAGAAATGCTAACGGAGGCGGTGTTGCGGTCTATATTCAGAACTACATTCCTGTAAAGCTTAGAGACGATCTAATGTTAAATACTGTTGAAGTAATATGGCTACAGGTTCATCTGCCTCACCTAAGCCCATTCTTGTGGGAAGCTGCTATAGGCCACCAAGTGCCAACAGTCAGTCAGTATCTGGATAATGTGTGAAATGCTTGATAATGTATGTGATATCAACAGAGAAGTACATTTTCTGGGTGATTTAAATATTGACTGGCTATCATCAAGCTGCCTACTCAAGAAAAAACTTCAAACTGTAACCAGTGCCTGCAAACTGGATCAGGTTGTCAGTCAACCTACCAGGGTAGTTACAAACAGCACAGGAATTAAATCATCAACGTGTATTGATCACATCTTTACTAACGCTGCAGAAATTTGCTTTAAAGCAGTATTTAAATCCATAGCATGTAGTGATCACAATATAATAGCCATATCTAGGAAAACCAAAGATCCAGAGGCTGGGCCTAATATAGTGTATAAGCGGTCATACAAGAAGTTTTCTAGTGATTCATATGGTGATGATGTAAATAATATTTGCTGGTCTGTGGTGTGTAATGAGGAGCAACCAGACACTGCACTTGACGCATTTATGAAACCACTTATTCTAGTTACTAATAAGCATGCACCCATTAAGAAAATGACTGTAAAAACTGTTAACCTCTCTGGGATATGTGGGACGCTAGCGTCCCAACTGGCCAACATCCAGTGAAAATGCAGAGCGCCAAATTCAAATAAATTACTATAAAAATTCAACTTTCATGAAATCACACATGCAATACACCAAATTAAATCTACACTTGTTGTGAATCCAGCCAACGTGTCAGATTACAAAAAGGCTTTACGGCGAAAGCAAACGATGCTATTATCTGAGAACAGCACCCCAGCAAACAAACATAGATCATCATATTTCAACCCTCCAGCCGCGACACAAAACGCAGAAATACAGATATAATTCATGCCTTACCTTTGACGAGCTTCTTCTGTTGGCACTCCAATATGTCCCATAAACATCACAAATGGTCCTTTTGTTCGATTAATTCCGTTGATATATATCCAAAATGTCCATTTATTTGGCGCGTTTGATCCAGAAAAACACCGGTTCCAACTCGCGCAACATGACAACAAAAGTAACCTGTAACCTTTGTCCAAACATTTCAAACTACTTCCTAATACAACAATAGGTATTTTTTTACGTAAATCATCAATCAAATTTAAGACGGGATATACTGTGTTCAATACCGGAGGAAAACAATGTGTAGCGAGCCTCTGTGTAACGAGCCTCTAACAAAGATTACACTTACCTTTAGCCTCGTTCTGAACAGTGCTACTTCTTCATTTCTCAAAGGAAAAACCTCAACCAATTTCTAAAGACTGTTGACATCCAGTGGAAGCGAAAATTGCTCGAAAATTGATAATTGGTCAAAAAAAGTAAGGCCTGCAACCATAGAGATACATACCAGCTCTACTGGTAGTACTGCTACTACCAGAAGTACTACACCTGCACCAGTCGACGACACAAGTTGTTCTGCTTCCACGAGCACAACCAATGCTAGCATCAGTAATTCTACATTTGTTGTTAGTCCAGCTAGTATGGACACTGACCGTTGTGAATTTGATGCAGCCGAAGAGCTACTGCCCCCTTACCCGGGAAAGCACCGAACAACAGACAAGGACGTTGGATCATCGAAGAGGCGCAAATATGATGAGAACTACATTGATTTTGGGTTCACTTATATTGGGAAGAGTGCCTTTCCTCAGCCACAGTGCATTATATGTGCAAAAGTACCATCTAACAACTCGATGAAACCTTCACTCTTGCGCAGACATTTAGAAACAAAACATGCCAATTTGAAAAATAAGCCACAGGAGTTTTTTGAATGAGATTTAAGACAACTTTTGAGTAGTAAGACATGTATAAAAGAAACAGATACCATTAATAAGAAGGGGCTAGAATAGTCTTATATGGAGAGCTACCAAGTGGCTAGGACAGGCAAGCCCCATACTATTGTGGAGGACTGAATTCTTCCTGCTGCCGCGGATATGGCTGGGACAATACTGGGGGAAAAGGCCCAAAAAACTATACAGACAATGCCTTCATCAAATAACACTGTTTCACAACGAATCTGTGACATGCCAGGAGATGTTTTGAAACAATTACTGCTTTGCATACAAGCCAGTGAATTCTATGCGTTATAGCTGGATGAGTCAATAGACGTGGCGGTCCTGGCAAAGCTCCTGGTATATGTCCATTACGTTTATGGGGGGTCAATTGAGGAAGACATCCTCTTCTGAAACAGGAGAGGGTATTTTTAAAGTACTGGACAGCTTTGTGACATCAAATGGACTTTGGGGGTCAAGATGTGTTGGTATCTGTACTGATGGCACAAAAGCCATGACAGGGAGACATAGTGGAATGGTAACGCGAGTGCAAGCAGTTGCTCCCGACGCCACTTGGGTGCACTGCAGCATCCACCAAGAGGCTCTTGCTGCCAAAGGAATGCCTGACAGCTTGAAATACGTTTTGGACACTACAGCGAAAATGGTTAACTTTGTTAAAGCAAGAGCCCTGAACTTTCATGTATTTTCTGCACTATGCAATGATATGGGCAGCGACCATGTTACACTTTTACAACATACAGTTGGTGCTGGTTATCAAGGGGCAAAGTATTGACAATTTCTTTTTAAATTGAGAGATGAGCTTAAAGTATTCTTTACTGACCATAATTTTCACTTGTCTGACCGCTTGCATGAGGATGACTTTCTCACACGACTGGCCTATCTGGGTGATGTTTTTCTCGCCTGAATGATCTGAATCTAGGATTACAGGGACTCTCCACAACTATATTCAATGTGCGGGACAAAATTGACGCTATGATTAAGAAGTTAGAGCTCTTCTCTGTCTGCATTAACAAGGACAACACACAGGTCTTTTCATCATTGTATGATTTTTGTGTGCAAATTAACTCAACCTTACGGACAATGTCAAATGTGATATAGTGAAGCACCTGAGTGAGTTGGGTGCGCAATTAAGCAGGTACTTTCCTGAAACGAATGACACAAACTAATGGATTTGTTATCCCTTTCATGCCCTGCCTCCAGTCCACTTACCGATATCTAAACAAGAGAGCCTCATCGAAATCGGAAGCCACTGCCAGATTTCTGGATTGGGCTGCGCTCAGAGTATCCTGACTTGGACGTTTACGTGGTTGCAAAAACACTGATGCCCTTTGCAACCACGTACCTATGTGAGAGACGATTCTCGGCCCTCACTAGCATGAAAACTAAATACAGGCACAGACACTGTGTGGAAAATTATTTAAGACTGAGACTCTCTCCAATACAACCCAACATTGCAGAGTTATGTGCATCCTTTCAAGCACACTCTTCTCATTAACCTGTGGTGAGTTATTCACAATTTATGATGAACAAATGAAGTTTTATATGTAAGAAGACTAAATAAAGAGCAAAATTATGGATTATTATTTGTGCCCAGGTCCTATAAGAGCTCTTTGTCACAACCCGGCACATGGGAAGTGACAAACTCACACTCATTCTTATGTTTAATAAATGTATTGTGTAGTGTGTGTGTGTGGCAGGCTTACAATGATGGCAAAAAACAACATTTGAGAGTGCACTGACCCTGGTGCTAGAGGGGGTACGCAGCTGGAGGTTTAATGTTGGAAGGGGTACAGGACTATAAAAAGTTTGGGAACCACTGTTCTAACGCAATGTCCATGAAATGTTAAAGCCACAACAAAATAATCAAGTAGTCAAGCATCTGCAGACCAGCGAGGAGGAGGAAAGCCTATAGAACAATAACAACTAGCAAGTTTTATCAGACAGTTTCAGGAAATGCAGGAATAGAGCACGCTAGCTAGTAGTAGTAAAAATATTATTTTAAACCACCACATGCGCATTATCTGTATCTATATTATATTCCATATGTTTTAATATATTTATACTGTATTGCTATCTGTCTCATGTTGTACAGATCATCAGCATGAAGTTTGAATTATATTGAATTGTCAAGTGAAATAAACTCTAATTTAAATAACTTTGTGCCTCTCTTTCAGATCTGCAAAGCACACCTCTGCCTCTGACATCATCTCCCCATGCTGACCACCAATAGACAATGCCCACCATGAAAGCTGCCGTTGATGGGCTCCTGGCCAAGCACCACATGGAGAAAGACATCCTGAAGGGGGTGGATGAGACATACAGCTCTGCTATCAACTCTACCACCAGTATCATGACTGTGTCAATGTCATTAGCTGCTACAGCTAAACTGATTTGCTAATGTTTTATTGCACCATATAGTATTGTTTTTTTCCATACAATATCTAGGCTGACTGTGCCTCAAAGTGGTTGGGTAAGCTCCTTCCTCATTGGCCATGTCAGTTGAACAGTGCCACAGTGTTTCCCAACCCCTCTGTTTGTCATAGCTACATTCTTCTTCTTCTTCTCTACCACAGATTCCCACAAGGTCTCAGAGTCCAGGATGGGTAAATGCTTACAACAAAGAAACAGATGAAGACCTAGAGTTGTCGATTTCCATTGTTACTTGTAATGATAAATAGGGAAGAAAAAGACAATCCTGTTTTTCTAAATTAGCTAACTAGACTACTACACACAACCACTAGAATAGTTATTTTTTATGTTATTGAGTAGGCCTATATCTTCGTTTCATCTAATGAATCAAATTATTAATCTAACAGAAATCCTTGTAATTTTGTAAGAAATGTAAGGTCTTTTTACATGTTGCAATAAAGTTGACTAAAGGAGAAGCTCATCTTTGTTTTTAGGTATTTTCACTTGGTAATGAGTAGTAAGTAATTATATAGAAATTGCTCATCGGTAACTTTGAAGTTACTTAACTTTATATAGCCAAATCCTGTGTTACAACTAACGACGACCTTGTACTTATGCAGATATTACAGATATGTACTCTGTGATGTATTACTGTGTTTATTTTCTCACTTGAATTGCACTTTCAGAAGCTAAGGATTAGATTGTCAGGATGGGTAACATACTTTAAGTACACAATACTCAAAATTAAGTACCCCTAGTGTGGAGTGCAATAGAGATTGCGTCATCTGTGGATCTGTTGGTGCGGTATGCAAAAAGGAATGGGTCTATGGTTTCTGGGATGATGGTGTTGATGTGAGCTATGACCAGCCTTTCAAAGCACTTCATGGCTACAGATGTGATTTCTACGGGTCGGTCGTAATTTAGGCAGGTTACCTTGGTGTTCTTGGGCACAGGGATAATAGTGGTCTGCTTGAAACATGTAGGTATTACCATCAGTGAAGACACTTGCCAGTTGGTCAGTGCATGCTCAGAGTACACATCCTGGAATCTGTCTGGCCCTGCGGCCTTGGGATTATTGGCTCACTTCGGCTACAGAGAGCGTGATCACACAGTCGTCCGGAACAGGTGGTGCTCTCATGCGTGCTTCAGTGTTGCATGCCTCGAAGCGTGCATAGAAGTAATTTAGCTTGTCTGGTAAGCTCGTGTCACTGGGCAGCTTGCGGATGGGCTTCCCTTTGTAGTCTGTAATAGTTTGCAGGCCCTGCCACATCTGACGAGCGTCGGAGCCGGTGTAGTAGGGTTCAATCTTAGTCCTGTATTGACGCTTTGCCTGTTTTATTTCGTTGGAGGGCATAGCGGGATTTCTTATAAGCGCCCGAGTTAGAGTCCCGCTTCTTGAAAGAGGCAGCTCTACCCTTTAGCTCCGTGCGTATGTTGCTTGTAATCCATGGCTTCTGGTTGGGTATGTACGTACAGTCACTGTGGTGGGGGACGTCATCGATGCACTTATTGATGAAGCCGGTGACTGATGTGGGGTACTCCTCAATGCCATCAGATTGATCCCAAAACATATTCCAGTCTCTGCTCGCAAAAAGGTCCTGTAGCTTACCATCTGCGGCATCGGACCATTCTGTATTGGGCGAGTCACTGGTACATCCTGCTTTAGTTTTTGCTTGTATGCAGAAATCAGGAGGATAGAATTATAGTCAGATTTGCTAAATGTAGGGTGAGGGAGAGCTTTGTACGTGTCTCTGTGTGTGGAGTAAAGGTGGTTTAGAGTTTTTATCTTCTGGATGCACATGTGACATGCTGGTAGAAATGAGGTAAAACGGATTTAAGTTTGATTGCATTAAAGTTCCCGGCCACTAGGAGCGCCGCCTCTGAATGAGCATTTTCTTGTTTGCTTATGGCCGTATACAGCTTGTTGAGTGTGGTCTTAGTGCCAGCATTGGTATGTGGTGGTAAATAGACAGCTACGAAAAATATAGATGAAAACTCTCTTGGTAAATGGTGTGGTCTACATGAGATACTCTACCTCAGGCGAGCAAAACCTTGAGACTTCCTTAATATTAGATTTCGCGCACCAGCTGTTATTGACAAATAGACACAGACAACCACCCCTCGTCTTACCGGAGGCAGCTGTTCTGTCTTTCCGATGGACGGAAAACCCAGCCAACTGTATATTATCCATGACACCCACTTGAGGATGACACCCGTATGGTAGACCACAGTCAATGACGTTGACCTATATCTTATCTGTTTTTGTCAACTCAACCATGTTAACTCCACCGGTGTGATTACTACCTCTGAGGGTTTGGAGCTTGAGGTAGTCACCTCATACAAGTACTTGAGAGTATGGCTAGATGGTACACTGTCCTTCTCTCAGCACATATCAAAGCTACAGGCTAAGTTTAAATCTAGAATTGAGCTGTGTTTCAAATACCTATACTAACAGCACTAACCATACTATTTGTGACGTGAATTGAGTATATAGTATGCTTATTGGTCATAGTATGGATATAATTAGTATGTCAAAAGTTCCTGGATGATAAACTAAATTCGCCAAAATGCGAAGTATACATGCAGTGGACACTATTTCTGTGCTTTTAGGGCCCATAATGCAATACTTCAGAAAATGGGCGTGGCTTCATTATTTTTCAGTTTTGAAGTAAATGGCAGCCGAAGTCCGACGAGAGTGGATACAAATTCATTGCTTTAACTAATTATGACAAATGCAAAAAAATGTAATGCCTTTTCAAATAAGTTACACGTTATGTTGGCTGACAATTTGTTACAGTAGCTACGCTATCCTTACGAACCGCATAGCATTACAGCAGTATGTACCAGTATGTTAGCTAGTTATCTAACGTTAGTTGGCTACTAATACATCGAACTTGCCAGGCAGAATATTAACTATCTGCTATCTAACTAACTACCCAACGTTTATTGACTTGATTATTTACATAATTCTTAGCTAAGTGGTATAGTCGTGCGAATCAATGGCTATTATTCCGAATTCAGAGCACTCTCGCACAGGATAACTGAAGAATTTACGAACGCTCATGGCCAGTCTCAGTAAACATCGGCAAAAAAAAAGTGTAATTAAATTGTTGCCAGCAGCACAGTTACAGTCACCAACACTCTGGATAACATGAAAACAACCTAACCAGCTCTGCTCGGGAGAGTAAAATGGTCAGAGTGAGGTGTTCTCTCATTTTTGTCTGGAAGTAGCTAGCCAACGTTAGCCATTTAGCTTGGGTGCTTGACTGCCGTCAAACGCTCGGATCAACCCTACTCCTCGGCCAGAGCGTCCAGTGTGCGCTCTGAGCACTCCGAGAGGAAAACGCTCCGAATTTACAAATGGACAATCTGACAACGCTCTGGGCGCACAGCGCACTCTGGCACTCCAGATTGAATTTACGCACACACCCGAAATCATTAAATGTTTAGCTAGTAATTTGTTA
Source organism: Salvelinus alpinus (assembly GCF_045679555.1). Lineage (NCBI taxonomy): Eukaryota > Metazoa > Chordata > Actinopteri > Salmoniformes > Salmonidae > Salvelinus > Salvelinus alpinus. The sequence goes on along the minus strand of NC_092105.1, from coordinate 27,129,816 downwards.
TGCTAACAAGCTAGCAAGAGGTTGCATAGCAACAGCATCAACTTCCGATAGGCAAAGCTCCAGTACACTCAACTGAAACGATACCGTTCGTTTACAGTATACTAAAATGAACTAATAGTATATAGTATGTAGTATATACTCATTAAGTATGTAGTGTACAGTATGTTAGTACGGGTATTCGAACACAGCTTTGGTTTCCTCTATCGTAATAGCTCCACTTTCACCCCAGCTGCCAAACTAAGCCTGGTTCAGATGACTATCCTACCCATGCTAGATTACGAAGATGTAATTTATAGATCGGCAGGTGAGGGTGCTCTCCAGCGGCTAGATGTTCTTTACCATTCGGCCATCAGATTTGCCTCCAATGCTCCTTATTGGACACATCACTGGATTCTATACTCCTCTGTAAACTGGTCATCTCTGTATACCCATCGCAAGACCCACTGGTTGATGCTTCTTTATAAAACCCTCTTAGGCCTCACTCCCCCCTATCTGAGATATCTACTGCAGCCCTCATCCTCCACATACAACACTCGTTCTGCCAGTCACATTCTGTTCAAGGTCCCCAAAGCACACACATCCCTAGTTCGCTGCGGGTAGTGACTGATACGAGCTGCAAAAAAACACTCAAACTGGACAGTTTTATCTCCATCGCTTCATTGAAAGACTCAATCATGGACACTTACTGACAGTTGTGTCTGCTTCGCATGATGTATTGTTGTCTCTACCTTCTTGCCTTTGTGCTGTTGTCTGTACCCAATCATGTTTACTACCTTCTTGCCTTTGTGCTGTTGTCTGTACCCAATAATGTTTATACCATGTTTTGTGCTGCCACCATTTTGTGCTGCTGCCATGTTGTGTTGGTCGGATGTTGTTGTCATGTGGTGTTGCTACCAATGCTGTGTTGTCATGTTTTTCTGCTATGCTATGTTGTCGTCTTAGGTCTCTCTTTATGTTGTGTTGTCTCTCTTGTCGTGATGTGTGTTTTGTCCTATATATATTGTTTTTATCCCAGCCCCCGTCCCCGCAGGAGGCCCTTTGCCTTTTGGTAGGCCGTCATTGTAAATAAGAATTTGTTCTAACAGACTTGCCTAGTTAAATAAAGGTTAAATAAAAAATCTCAGTGAAAGAGCTATTTCAGAAAGCTATCTAGTGGACGTAACCGATCTAAGAAGAACTTCTGGTGTACTCTGGTTAATGTATGTTATTAAATAAACATGGAAACATAATCCTCCAAGGTTTAAATTTAGCTTGTTCTTTATATCTGCCTCTGTACCGTTTCCCTTTAATGGGTCGAGAAGCTATCGTTTAGATTTTTGCTAAGGTGTTGATGGTCCGTTGCATTGCTCAGGACTGTTGACCCAACTCAATATGCTGCCTGTCACAAACCCGTGTGTCTCGTTCTGGTTGAGGTGTTCCCCTCATTAAACAGTAACTGGCGTAGTCAGTTAGTTAGTGGTAGTTGTGCCATTTTAGCTAACCAAATTCGAAATGTTAGCTATTCAAATCAGGTCCAACAATAATATCTAGGAGCTAGAAATCCAGGTCTTAAAAACAAAGGTGTCATTGTATGCTGATTCATGTTTTCTTTTAAATCCACAATTTGGATCCCTCCACAGTCTCATAGAGGATGTAAATACTTTTTCTAACCTCTCTGGATTACAACCAAAGTGTACAATATTACGTATTGGATCACTAAAAAAATACACCTTTTACATTACCGTATAGTTCACTAATAAAATGGTCTGACGGTGAAGTGGACATACTCAGTATTCATATCCCGAAATAAATAAATGATCTCACTAAAATACGTTTTAATAGAAGGTTAGCAAAAATAGATAAGATCTTACTATCATGGAAAGGAAAAATCCCCCTGATTAACGCTTTACTCATATCCCAGTAGACTTATTTGCGACTTGTTTTTTAAATTATATGAGCAAAAAATATTCAATTTTATTTGGAACGCCAAGTCAGAGAAAATTAACAGGGCATATTTATATAATTAATATGAATTGGGAGGGCAACAAAAGTCATAGTCAATCCAATAATATAATGATACTCTTAGCAAAAATGTTTCTTTAATTTACAATCTGTAGAAACTATGAGAATAGAAAGGTTCTGAACTTTTGTGAAACATCACAGCACAGTTGAAAAATATATGGCAAATAGAACGGGATGGTGTTCAGAGATAGATGGGAGGGACTAAAAATAACAAGATAACTCATGTAAAATATACTGCGTCCGTAAAATGTATATAGATTCAGAACTTTTGTGAAACAACACAGTTGAAAAATATATGTAAAAAATAAATCAAAACTATATGGTCTTCAGAGATAGATGGCAATGAGGGTAGCTGAAGGATGGGGCCAAAAAAAGAAGAAGATAACAATTGTAAAATATATTGTGTCTGTAAAATGTATATAGTATGTATAAACTGGAAGTAGAACCCTAAGTGTTGTAGTTTACTCCAATTAGGGTAGGGGTGGTAGGTTTAGGGGAAAATAATAAAGGAAAATATATATATATATTTTTTAAATATATATATATATATATACATTTACGTCATTTAGCAGACGCTCTTACCCAGAGCGACTTACAAATTGGAAAGTTCATACACATTCATCCTGGTCCCCCCGTGGGGAATGAACCCACAACCCTGGCGTTGCAAGCGCCATGCTCTACCGACTGAGCCACTGGTATACAGTACCAGTACCAGTCAAAAGTTGACACACCTACTCATTCAAGGGTTTTTCTTTATTTTTACCATTTTCTACATTGTAGAATAATAGTGAAGACATCAAAACTATGAAATAACACGTATGGAATCACATAGTAACCAACAAAAATGTTAAACAAATCAAAATACATGTTATATTTGAGATTCTTCAAAGTAGCCACCCTTTGCCTTGATGACAGCTTTGCACACTCTTGGCAAACCCTTGAATAGGTTTGTCCAAACTTTTAACTGGTAAAAAAATATATATATATATATGCAGGATTTGTCACGCCCTGACCTTAGTTCCTTTTTTATGTCTCTATTTTGGTTTGGTCAGGGCGTGAGTTGGGATGGGCATTCTATGTTTTTTTCCAATGTTTTCTTTTCCATGTGTTTGGCCTGGTATAGTTCCCAATCAGAGGCAGCTGTCTATCGTTGTCTCTGATTGAGAACCATACTTAGGTAGCCTTTTTTTCACCTGGTGTTTGTGGGTAGTTGTTTCCTGTTTTGTGTTTGCACCTTTCAGGACTGTTTCGATTTTCGTTTCTTACATTCACTTTGTTATTTTGTATTTTCGTGTTCAGTTATAATAAATTAACATGGACACTTACCATGCTGCGTTTTGGTCCGATCTTTCCTGTTCCTCAGATGAAGAAGATTGTTACAGGATTTACAAATGATGCAGACAATTACATTGATGGAAGCCACAATCCACCTGCAATATTAAAGCTAATCCACCCCCCAAAAGAGAAAAAAACCTAGTCGGCAGGTGTTACTACAATATACTAGTCATGTCCGCAAAAATACTACAGTAAATACTACAGTATACTACAGTCATCTACAGTAAATACTGCAGTATACTATAGTCAAGTCCACAAAACACTATAGTAAACACTACAGTGAATACTATTGTATACTACAGTAATGTCTGCAAAAACACTACATTGATACTAAAGTATACTACAGGCATGGTCGCAAAAATACTACAGTAAACACTACAGTATATTAATATGGTAATACTACAGTATTTAAGACCATAGTACCATAGTATAGTATTTTTTCATGAGGGTTAGCTGTAAATGTGTAATGTTTGAACTAGCAACACATTGGAAATACATTATAAACTTTTTTGTATTATTCTCGACAAATGTATAAATGAATTGTTTCCAAATACTGTATGTGGTTGTATGGTGTTTTTAAATAGTAAAATAAATAAATAAATCAAGGGATACTACAGTGTGGAGTATAGTATTCTACAGTAATCTACAAAATTGATCGAAGGGGAACCTCTGAAGAAATCCCAGCATAAGCTCCCCAGGGACAGCACGTTCAAATCAAAACGGCATCGACAAAGCTAGAAGCTACAGTAAAAAATTATAAAGTAAGCACTATGTGATCGAGGGATACTACAGCGTGCAGTACAGTATTCTAAACAGTATACTACAACATTCTAAAGTAAGCACTACATGATCAAGGGATACTACAGTGGGTAGTACAGTATTCTAAACAGTATACTACAACATTCTAAAGTAAGCATTACATGATCAAGGGATACTACAGTGGGTAGTACAGTATTCTAAACAGTATACTACAATATTCTAAAGTAAGCACTACATGATCAAGGGATACTACAGTGGGTAGTACAGTATTCTAAACAGTATACTACAACATTCTAAAGTAAGCATTACATGATCAAGGGATACTACAGTGGGTAATACAGTATTCTAAACAGTATACTACAACATTCTAAAGTAAGCACTACATGATCAAGGGATACTACAGTGGGTAGTATAGTATTCTACAGTATACAAAAAAATATTATAGTAAGCACTACACGATCGAAGGGGGATACTAGTGAGTAGTATAGTATTCTCCAGTATATGACAACATTCTATAGTAGGCACTACACAATTGAGGGATACTACAGTGTGGAGTATAGTATCGTACAGTATACAACAAAATTTAAAATTAAGTACTACACATTACCGAGGGATAGTATAGTGTGTAGTATAGTATTCTACAGTATACCACAAGTCTATAGTAAGCACTATACGGTCGAGGGATACTAGTGTGTATAGGTTTCTACACTGCACTACAGTTTACTTTAGATTACTACAGAATTCTATAGTATCCTATAGTAAACTGTAGTATTCTTTTTTATAGGGGATTGTTATTCAAAACAGCTGTTTTGCGTTTCATGTGAATGCACCCTCACTCAAACCAACCTGTTATTCCAACTGAATAACACAAATGACACACCTCACGTAATTCTGTTGAGTGGCTGCTGAGTGCTGCTGTTCAGTTCTACGACTTTTAGCCTATTCTATTTCCCTGTATCCGCTTTCATCCTGACTTACCTTGACAATGGCAGAGGTGGAGCAACAGAGTCATATTGAGAAAGCAAATGTAGAACTCCCCCATCATGATGTTCCGAATCTGAGACAGAGAAATAGACCTCGCATCACATTTAACACGACTTTAAAATGAATCTCTTAAACTCTATGAAATAGCCTATTAGCAGTCGTTCGCAAACACAAAGCGAAAACACCCCTGGCTCTTGAGAAATATCCTGTCTTTTAAACCAACTCCTCGATGACTTCCCAGCTGTATAGGGAAATGAAACAGATTATGGCGCCGCAAGACAAAGTGCGTTTAAAAACACGCCAATGAAAACCCAAGGAATATACAGCCCCAGTCAGCACTGAACTGAACCCACACTTCAGTTAGGGGGAATTGTAAGCCTACTGTTAACTTGCAAAAAAAATGCTTTCATTAGGCTATACGCATTGTTCCATTAGAGCGCTACTCTCTCAGTGCGCCTCTGTATGTCAGTGAGTCTTTATAACTAACCAGACATTTATCTATGTTGTTATTTAGACACCATAATTAAGTTAATACTTTCTATATTAAATAATAATTGTTTGTACATTTGGCAGTCAAACTTACCTTAGCAATGTAGTTTGATGCTTTGTGCTTTATTTGGCGTCAGTGGAATAAACACCGTCTCCTCATTTGGTCTATAAGAGTAATGGTTTGGCGGAAATCCCCTTCCCGAAACTTTTAACCTATATGACTAACGTTAGCCTACTTTACGTCTCGGGGCGCGCGTCGTATGCCTGGTTCCACTACAAGCCGCCGACTCAGCTAGATGCAGGTAGACTATTCTACTTTCTGCTTCCGCCACTCATTTTGTCAGGTTAGTATTGTAGGCCTATCTAAACTCAACCTGGTGTCACATTATTTCGTATTATTCTGTACTTACAGTTGAAGTCGGAAGTTTACATACACCTTAGCCAAATACATTTAAACTCAGTTTTTCACAAATCCTGACATTTAATCCAAGTAAAAATTCCCTGTCTTAGGTCAGTTACACTTCATTTTAAGAATGTGAAATGTCAGAATAATAGTAGAGAAAATGATTTATTTCAGATTTTATTTCTTTCATCACATTCCCAGTGGGTCAGAGGTTTACATACACTCAATTAGTATTTGGTAGCACTGCCTTTAAATTGTTTAATTTGGGTCAAACATTTCGGGTATCCTTCCACAAGCTTCCCACAATAAGTTGGGTGAATTGTGGCCCATTCCTCCTGACAGAGCTGGTGTAACTGAGTCAGGTTTGTAGGCCTCCTTGCTCACACACGCTTTTTCAGTTCTGCCTACAAATTTTCTATAGGATTGAGGTCAGGGCTTTGTGATGGCCACTCCAATACCTTGACATTGTTGTCCTTAAGCCATTTTGCCACAACTTTGGAAGTATGCTTGGGGTCATTGTCCATTTGGAAGACCCAATGGCGACCAAGCTTTAACTTCCTGACTGATGTCTTGAGATGTTGCTTCAATATATCCACATAATTTTTCTTCCTCATGATGTAATTTATTTTGTGACGTGCATCAGTCCCTCCTACAGCAAAGCACCTTCACAACATGATGCTGCCACCCTGTGCTTCACGGTTGGGATGGTGTTCTTCGGCTTGCAAGCCTCACCCTTTTTCCTCCAAACATAACGATGGTCATTATGGCCAAACAGTTCTATTTTTGTTTCATCAGACCAGAGGACATTTCTCCCAAAATTACGATCTTTGTCCCCATGTGCAGTTGCAAACCATAGTCTGGCTTTTTTATGACGGTTTTGGAGCAGTGGCTTCTTCCTCGCTGAACGGCCTTTCAGGTTATGTCGATATAGGACTCATTTTACTGTGGATATAGATACTTTTGTAACTGTTTCCTCCAGCATCTTCACAAGGTCCTTTGCTGTTGTTCTGGGATTGATTTGCACTTTTCGCACCAAAGTACATTCATCTCTAGGAGACAGAACGCGTCTCCTTCCTGAGCTGTATGACGGCTGCATGGTCCCATGGTGTTTATACTTGCGTACTATTGTTTGTACAGTTGAACGTGGTACCTTCAGGCGATTGGAAATTGCTCTCAAGGATGAACAAGACTTGTGGAAGTCTACAAAAAAAATTCTGGGGTCTTGGCTGATTTCTTTTTATTTTCCCATGATGTCAAGCAAAGAGCCACTGAGTTTGAAGGTAGGTGTCACGTTCTGACCATAGTTCTTGTGTGTTTTACTTGTTTTAGTGTTGGTCAGGACGTGAGCTGGGTGGGCATTCTATGTTGTGTGTCTAGTTTGTCTGTTTCTATGTTTGGCCTAATATGGTTCTCAATCAGAGGCAGATGTTTTGTGTTGTCTCTGATTGGGAATCATATATAGGTGGCTTGTTTTGTGTGGGGGTTTGTGGGTGGTTGTTTCCTGTCTCTGTGTTTTCTCTGCACCAGATAGGGCTGTATCGGTTTGCCACATTTGTTATTTTGTATCGTTGTAAGTGTTCACAGTTTTCGTCCTCCTCTTCAGACGAAGAGGAGGAAGGCTGCCGTTACAGTAGGCCTTGAAATACATCCACAGGTACACCTCCAATTGACTCAAATTATGTCAATTAGTCTATCAGAAGCTTCTAAAGCCATGAGATTATTTTCTGAAATTTTCCAAGCTGTTTCAAGGCACAGTCAACTTAGTGTATGTAAACTTCTGACCCACTGGAATTGTGATACAGTGAATTATAAGAGAAATAATGTGTCTGTAAACAATTGTTGGAAAAATGACTTGTCATGCACAAAGTAGATGTCCTAACCGACTTGCCAAAACTATAGTTTGTTAACAAGAAATGTGTGGAGTGGTTGAAAAACGAATTTGAATGACTCCAACCTAAGTGTATGTAAACTTCCGACTTCAATCGTAAATCCGAGATGCTCCATTTAGTATATGTTATATTTCATATGTTACTGTATGTATTACTTTGAAGATGTCCATCATCCATTTTGCATGATATGTTACAAATTGCAATACTTCGATATGTTACAATTTTGCAAAACGTACAATATTTTACAAATTGTAAAACATGTCACGAATTCCAATTTGTTGTTGCTAATGTTAGCTAGGTGGCTAATGCTAACATTAGCTAGGCTAGGGGTTAGGGTTAGAGTTAGCTCAGCTTTTCCCAAACTCGGTCCTGGGGACCCCAAGGGGTGCATGTTTATTTTATTCCCCTAGCACTACACAGCTGATTCAAATAATCAAAGCTTTATGATTAGTTGATTATTTTTATCAGCTGTGTAGTGCTAGGGTATAAACCAAACGTGCACCCCTTGGGGTCTTGAGGGCCGAGTTTGGAAAACTCTGGGTTAGCTAAAAGGGTTCAGATTAGGCTTAGAGTTAGGGGAAAGGTTAGCTAACATGCTAAATAGTTGCAAAGTAGAAATTAGTTGCAAAGTTGTTATTAGCAAAAATTGTCCGTGATGAGATCCGAACATGCAACTAGACATTCTCGTGATACGCATTTTTGCCTTAAGTTTGGTCTCATGTAATTATACCAAACGTAACATATCATACTAATTTGGGTGTCCCAGATAGACTATACATAACATAGTAAAAAGTACATCAGACAAGGCTGCTAAACTTGGCCTAGTAAGAAATTGGAAGGTGACGTGTATGTAGACCTATTGAAGAAAAGCCATTCCCATCTAAAGTGGCTAAATGTTACTTCCCATAAGTCTACTTGTGAAAACACTTGTCAAAGTTTTGGTAGGCCTATACGCCTACTACTACTCCTACAGTACATATCACACTAATAATGAATTTTTAAGCAATATAGGACTAAATGTCAGCAATATTTTCACTGATCATGATCTTTGAAGACAAGATGTCTCAACTTATTAACATTGTTTAATTGAACTACTATAATTAACCATTTGATTATTTTTAATATTCACTTTAACTCCACTTGACATTAATTAAAATAGGCTACTTAAAATTATATATATATTAGATGTTTAAGTCTTTTAGATATTTTTTCTTTTAAATGATCTAGCCTATTTTATGATCACATTGGATTACAGTAAAGCAGGTTAGCAGTCACAGATTACAACCAGCTTCTGCAAACGCCACACCCTTTCTGTAAAGTTTTCTGGTAATTTACAGGGAACGCTACAATAATTTGCTTTAATAAAGTATTTGTTAATAGTCGGCACACCATTTATAAAACATTAATGCTATAATAGTAAATGTCAGTAAGTTATTCATAAATACTTAGGCCTACTTATGCATTATTAACTGCATTCATAAATATTACACTTATAGCTCAATGGATGATTAACATCAATCTGAGAAACCATTCTTTCAACAATCCTTAATAAATAAAGGAACATTTTGGTGGGAGGATTTTTAAAATAGAAACAAAGACATCAAATAAATAATATAGAATGTAGTGTGAAATCTTTATTAAAGCTCTCACACAGATTTGATGTGTATGTACAACATGGTAGCAGTGTTCCATAATGTGTGTCCGGGTGCGCGTGTGTGCGTGAGCATACGTGCATGCGTGTGTGACTGGCTCTGCCAACATGGTCACTACCAAGTGTTATTTTATACTCTCCATGGTATCAGAAGATCTTTCATTCAACAGATTTCCTCCTCACGTTGGTCATTTGAACATCCATCCAAACATGACAACACTGTCCTCTCCCAACAGCCCATCTATCCCATCAGATGTTCAACAGACTGTTCTTCTCTGGACACTTTGTCCTCTTGCCCCTCACAGGCATATAATACCTCAGTTCCTTCCAGAAGTGTGAGGATGAGGAGAGAGAGGGTGAGGAGAAAGAGGGCGAAGCCAGCTCCCCTCTCTTCTCCTTCACCTCCTCTTCCCCCCACCTCCCACATCTCAACCCTCTGGTCCTCCTAGTCCTGCTACTCTTCCACCAGCAGACAGCGCCCTGTCTCTCCCGGAGGTGGCGCACCGACTCGGGGAAGAAAGCGAGCTGTGTGGGGGTGATCTCTTCCAGCTCCACCAGAACCACCTTAAGGGAACCCTCCAGCAGTGCACGGTGCATAGCCATCTGCCTCTCAAAGCTCTTCCAGGCCTCCAGGAAATCGCTGCTGCTGCTGCTGTCACTCTGACCTCCACTGCAGAACGTAGAGCCAGTGTAGACCAGGAGGAGACGCCGGCTGGCCCACATGCTCTCCTCCACAGCATCTACTACGGCTAGAGGGTGTGGGCGAGGGAGGAGAAGAGGGAGGGGCAAGAGGGACAATGGGTATTAAAACACTGTTTTATGATTAAGATGGTTTCAGAAGTTGTTTATGATTTCAGAAAGGTTCCACATATTTAATCATCATACTACATGTGTACTAACGCCAAGGCTTTAGCTCAGCGGACTAACACAGTTCTGTTACGCCGAGGAGCCCCAGGTTCGAACCCAGTCAATCACATATGCAGATGTCTTACCTTCCCCTGGTAGGCTATCCCTGCCCAGAATAAAGAGCCTGTAGCCACACCTCCCCTCGAGAACCTGGGGCAACGTGTGGAGGGCAAACATTTCCACCTCCCCACTGGCCACGCTCCCAGACAGATGGGGATACGCCACATATGCATCATACAGCTTTCCATCAGACTCTGCCGCATGCAGAAGAGGGTCAAAAACAACAGGTGTGTTAGTGCTGGGTTAGAACAAAAGCCTCCACAGAACTGCCAAACGGAGGAGGCTTGGTTATGTCTGACACCATAGTTACATGGCCTATTCATTGCCTCGTAGAAAACTGCATCTCTCTTTCCTCTGAGTCATGGAAATGATGTGCTGGCATCGCTGTGGGATGTGCTACAGTACCTCGCAGTACCTCGCCTTGCTGCTGATTTTACTTGTGGTCAGGTGGGGAGTGTGAAACAAGCAATGCATCGTGCGTGTGTGTGGGCCTGGGAGGTTGTGGTGAGATATACTTTATGTAATCTGGTGTCGGAATGTACGTTTATGTTAGTGCAAGTTGTTTCCATTGTGTGAATGCACAGTATATGTCGGAGCCAAAAGGCCCTTTACAGAAGAATTATAATTTATGATTAATTTGAAGGATATGCATTATTTTTTAGATGGTTACTTATTTACCTGAGCCATGATTGACAGCTTGAACCCGCCCACTCTACTGGGAAGCAAAAGTCAATATGGGGAGGTAGTTTGGGAAGCTAGGGGGGGGTCCTAGCATTGGTTGGAGGCTACACCACTAACAACATTTCATATTATACTTTACACATAACACACTGAGGTACAAAAGGCATTGCATTGTTCTTGAAAGTTTAATTTAGTTATGAATGAAGATGTGTGGCAAACTACGGAACCCTGATTCTAAAGGAGAACAAAGGAATAAAAGATGTGTAAACTTAAATCAACTATTGCTAGGGAAGTGGCAAATTTAGACTTGGAAGCTACTACAAGTTGGAAACTGTATCTCTATGGATTTCAAATGCCAGTGACTGACTATTGGGAAACAAAGCACATGGAGCGCATTAAATAATGAAATGCAGATGCGGGATTTATGAATGAACAAAGTAAAAGCTATCGATAAATAGATTAATTGTGCGTGTAAGGATACAATAACTGCATGGAATAAAGGAATGTTTACAATTGCTGTTGATTGTTGCTAATGGTGGGGATTGTAAATATTAGGAAAATCGTTGAAACGTGTTTGTCGTAAGTCTGCTCAATACGCACTCATGGAATGGAAACATTAAATCAGTGCGCCTGATCAACACAACTGAAACAAACACGAGATTGCAAATACAGTTTGGATTGGAAATGATCGTGATTGAAATGGGTTTTTGCATAAATGATGGATGACAACCGAAGACGACATGGATAAAAATGTCTGAGCCCATGGCTGCTGAGCAAAAACGGACTAAGCTTATTGGCTATTGTAGGGCAAAGCTTAGAATATTAACGGAATTAAATAAATGCGCTCATGGTTAATAAAGAAAATGTTGACCAAGTGACTTTTTTTGCTGATGGGTTTCTGAATGAATTCATACATCTTCATAAATCTATTCAAGCTCTATTATACGATGATGAAAAAGGTGGGGATCAAATGGATTGGTTCGACCCAAAATGATAAGGTTTGATGAATTTATGGATAAATGGGTTGGTGATGCAAATTCTCTGGTCACTGAACATCCCCCTGAAATAGATGCCGATGACAGTGTGTCAAAAAACTCTAGAAGATTCTCAAAGGCTTCATCCACAACTTCAAGTCGGATAAGAGCTGAAGCTGAAAGAGCTGCTCTCTTGGCCAAGGCAGATGCACTCAAAGATAAGCACCAAGTTGAGATAGAAGAAGCAAAAATACTAGCTGAGCTAAAAGCCAAAAAGTTAAACCTGGAAATGCACACCCAAATTGCAGCATCTAATGCACCTAAAAAAGGTATGGAAGAACATGAAGATTCTTTACAAAATGTGACCAAAGACGCCAAAGGATGCAATGAATTTATATCATGAGGAGTCCAGAAGAATGAAGCCTCTTAGAACCCTGGAAAAGTTCTCTTTAGAAGACGGATTGAACTCACCAGAGGAGGATGAAATGTACACTAGTCCTCACCTGAACCCAAAGCGCAGTCAAGATGCATGGCCTAGGAGTAGCCCCCAACAAATAATCATGGCCAGCAGGTGGCACCAATATGCCAAGCAATTCTGAGCAGTTTATATTTGCTGATGTCTGATCTACACAGACAAAATGAAGTGACTGAACTCATTGTCAAGCAGCAAAGGTTGTCACTACATCCTGTCAGAAAAATTCCGTGTTTACAGGTGACCTACTTTAATACCAGTCATTCATAATAGCCTTTGAACATAGTATTGACAGCAAAGCTGACAGCAGTCAAGACAAGCTTTATTTCTTAGAGCAATATAAATTACAAATGGTCAAGCAAGAGAACTAGTCTGCAGCTGTCATCATATGGAACCTGGGGTGGGTTACAGGGAAGCTAGGAGGCTATTAGAACAGCATTTTGGAAATTGAATGAGAATATCAACTGCTTACATAGAGAAAGCTTTGGGCTGGTCTGCCATTAAAACTGATGGTAATGCTCTTCACGCATACGCACTGTTCTTGCGACAATGTTGAAATGTTATGCTACATATTGGATTTATGGATGAAATTAATGTCACCTCAAATATGAGAATAATCATTTAAAAATTACCATTCAAACTTAGAGACGACTGGAGATCTGTAGCCTGTGATATTCAAGAATGAACTAACCAAGGAGCTTGTTCTCATTGTTCTCATCCGATCTTTGGAGATGTCCAAGACCCTTTCACTGGGAAAAAACTCCAAAAACTCCAAACCCCAAACAATGAAGGCTGTAGTTTTGCCATCGTGCCTGTGCAAATCGAACATTCCTAAGGAAGCAAAATCATACAGACCTATGCCTCTTTAGATCCCAGCAGTTCAGCAACATTCTGTACGGAGAAACTTGTCAGATCTCAACATCAGGGGAAAGAGAACAGGCATTCTGTTAAAGACAATGGGACAGAGGAAACCAGTGGGCTGTTACAAAATAAACAGGCTGGATGTATGTGGTTTTAGAACTTCCAGAGGTATACACTCATTCCCGTCACAAAGGAAAGTATCCCCTTACAAGATCATATCAGGCATTGGTCATATTTGAATGAGGGCACTCTTAACAGTATTGATGCAGATGTGGGACTTATCATTGGTGGTAATTCCCCTAAGGCATCAGAGCCCTGGAGAGTCATTAGGAGTCAAGGGACCCTATGCTGCAAAAACTGTCCTTGGTTGGATGGTAAATGGATCACTCGGCAGCAGTAGCTGTCATGACGGAAATGACGGGCCATGTGTGGCAGTGAACAGAGTATCAGTTGATAGCTTAGAACAGCTGCTGATCAAACATTACAGAGACTTTCCAGAGCTCACACTGAGAAAAGTGAATTATCTGTTGAAGACCAGCGCTTCCTTCAAATTTCATCTAACTCTGTTACACTTAAAGAAGGACACTACCACCTTCAACTACACTTTTGGAAGGAAGGAGGAAGTGAATATGCCACACAATCGCCACATTGCACAGCATCGTGCTCAGAACCTCAAAATTAAGTTTGAATATAATAAAGTGTTCTTTGAGGAATATAAAGGATTTCTAAATTATGTGTTAAAGCAAGGGCATGCAGAAAAGGTGCCTCAGGACCAGTTGCTCCGGCAGGATGGACGAGTGTGGTACATCCCACAACATGGTGCGTACCACCCAACAAAGAAAAAGATGAGTGGTTTTTGACTGTACTGCTTCGTTCAAGGTCACTTCACTCATCAAAGAGCTGCTGCAAGGCCCAGATTGTTCAAACACCCTCCTAGGCGTTTGGCCAGGAGCCCATTGCTGTAATGGCTGACATAGTGGGCATGTTTCACCAGGTCAGAGTATCCCCTCAAGATGTGGACTTCCTGTGATTCTGCTGGTGGCCTGATGGAGACAAGCCAACCACTGGCTGAATACCGGATGACAGTTCATCTGTTTGGAGCTGTCTCCTCTCCCAGTTGTGCTAGTTTTGCACTAAAGAAAACCGCAGATGACAACAGGGATAAGTATGATGATAAGATCTGTAAAACTGTAAAAATGAACTTATGTGGATGACCTTCTGAAATCGGTGCCCTCAGAAAGTGAAGCTATCACTCTTGTCAACGATCTGAGGGCCATATGTGCAGGAGGAGGATTTAGGCTCACAAAATGGATCAGCAACAGTCGTGCTTTTCCTGGGCTCATTGGCTGCTGAAGAGAGAGCCAAGGATGTTAAGGAGCTCCACCTGGATATAGAGACCTTACCAGGGGACACAGAACTTGGAGTGCAGTGGGATGTTCAAGAGGACACCCTCTCTTTCAGAACAGCCATGAAAACCCAGCCAATCACCAGAAGAGGCATATTATCAGTCATCTGCTCTGTGCATGACCCTCAGGGTTTTTGGTTCCGTTTGTCCTGACTGGAAGAAAAATACTCCCAAGAGCTATGTAGACTGGACTGTGGATGGGATGAGGAGATCCAAGAGGTCTTTGTAGTGCAGTGAAGGAAATGGCTTTTTGATTTATAACAATTGACTGGTTTCCACGTGTCCAGATGTAATAAACCGTCTGGTTATGGAAAAGTTACGTCTGCCCAGCTTCATCACTTCAGTGATCTCATTGAGACTAGATATGGAGTGGTGACCTACCTCCATCAAGTAAACAATAACAATGACCATCATGTAGCTTTGTAACGGAACTCTAATTCCTCTTCCTCCTCGGACGAGGAGAGGAGAGAGGGATCTGAAGACCAATGTGCAGCGAGGTATGATGCCATAATGATTTATTAACAAGACGAAACTAAACACACGAAGAACACTTGATAATTTTACAAAACAACAAAACGATGAAGACAGACCTGGACACGAACTTACATATAACGTGAAGAACGCATGAACAGGTACACGACTACAAACAAACGCTACAGTCCCGTGTGGCACGAACATACATACAGACACAGGAGACAACCACCCACGACAAACAATGTGAAACAACCTCCCTATGTATGTCTCTCAATCAGAGGAAAACGAAAACACCTGCCTCTGATTGAGAGCCATACAAGGTCAATTAAACCTGACACTTAACATAGAACAAACAACACAGACTGCCCACCCAGCTCACGTCCTGACCCACTAAACACAACAATACAAAAGGAAAACAAGGTCAGGAACGTGACAAGCTTTCATCATGGGAAAGACTTGTGTTGCACCACTTAAGCAAATGACCATCTGTCACGCCCTGGCCTTAGTTATCTTTGTTTTCTTTATTATTTTAGTTAGGTCAGGGTGTGACATGGGGGATGTTTGTGTGTTTTTTGTCTAGTCTAGGGTGTGTGTATTGTCTAGGGGGTTTTGTAGAGTTCATGGGGTTGTGTTCAGTGTAGGTGTTTATGTAAGTCTATGGTTGCCTGGATTGGTTCTCAATTAGAGACAGCTGTCTATCGTTGTCTCTGATTGAGAGCCATATTTAGGCAGCCATAGGCATTAGGTAGGTTGTGGGTAATTGTCTATGTTTGACGTTAGTAGCTTGTGTCTGCACTTTCGTTTGTTAGCTTCACGGTCGTTTGTTGTTTTGTCTAGTTTGTATTAGTGTTCGTGTTCGTTTCATCTTCAAATAAATAGAAGATGTATTTATATCACGCTGCGCCTTGGTCCTCTCTTTCACCTAAAGACGATCGTGACAGAATTACCCACCATACCAGGACCAAGCAGCGTGATTCAAGGCAGTAACAGCAAACGCAGAACTATAGGAATTGGGAGGAAATTCTGGACAGCGGAGGACCCTGGGCACAACCAGGGGAATATCGCCTCCCCAAGGCAGAGCTGGAGGCAGCGAAAGCAGAGAGGCGACGGTATGAGGAGGCAGCACGGAAGCAAGGCTGGAAGCCTGAGAGTCAGCACCAAAAATTTCTTGGGGGGGGGGTGCTACAAGGGAGTGTGGCGAAGTCAGGTAGGAGACCTGCACCAACTACCCGAGCTTACCGTGGAGAGCGGGAGTACGGGCAGACACCGTGTTATGCGGTAAAGCGCACGGTGTCTCCTGTACGTGTGCTTAGCCCGGTGCGGTACATTCCAGCTGAAGGTATCGGCCGGGCTAGATTGAGCATTGAGCCAGGTGCCATGAAGCCGGCTCAACGCGTCTGGTCTCCAGTGCGTCTTCTCGGGCCGGCATACATGGCACCAGCCTTACGCATGGTGTCCCCGGTTCGCCAACACAGCTCAGTGCGGGTTATTCCACCTCCCCGCACTGGTCGGGCTACGGGGAGCATTCAACCAGGTAAGGTTGGGCAGGCTCGGTGCTCAAGGGAGCCAGTACGCCTGCACGGTCCGGTATATCCGGCGCCACCTCCCCGCCCCAGCCCAGTACCACCAGTGCCAACACCACGCACCAGGCTTCCAGTGCGTCTCCAGAGCCCTGTTCCTCCTCCACGCACTCACCCTATGGTGCGTGTCTCCAGCCCGGTACCACCAGTTCCGGCACCACGCACCAAGCCTCCTGTGCGTCTCTAGAGCCCTGTGCGTCCTGTTGCTGCTCCCCGCACTAGCCTTGAGGTGCGTGTCCTTAGCCCGGTACCACCAGTTCCGGCACCACGCACCAGGCCTACTGTGCGCTTCAGCCGGCCAGAGTCTGCCGTCTGCCCAGCGCCGTCTGCGCTGTCCGTCTGCCCAGCGTCGCCTGCACTGCCCGTCTGCCCAACGCCGTCTGAGCTGTCCGTCTGCCCAGCGCCGCCTGCGCTGCCCGTCTGCCCAGCACCGTCTGAGCTGCCCGTCTGTCCTGAGCCTTCAAAGCCGCCCGTCTGTCCTGAGCCTTCAAAGCCGCCCGTCTGTCCTGAGCCTTCAGAGCCGTCCGTCAGTCAGGAGCCGCTAGAGCCGTCCGTCAGTCAGGAGCCGCTAGAGCCATAGCCATGTGTCTGCACTTTCGTTTGTTAGCTTCACGGTCGTTTGTTGTTTTGTCTAGTTTGTATTAGTGTTCGTGTTCGTTTCATCTTCAAATAAATAGAAGATGTATTCATATCACGCTGCGCCTTGGTCCTCTCTTTCACCTAAAGACGATCGTGACACCATCCCCAGGCTGGAGTTGGAGGCTGCTGTTCTGGCTGTGAGAATGGATTCAATGCTGAGAGATGAGCTTGAAATCAAGTTGGAGACAAAACTGCAAGGGGAAATCAAAGAGACGTCATTAGATGACCCAGAGGTCAAGAAGATCACTGTGAATCATGTAACAGCCAAGGAAATCCAGGATCCAACTGCTGGAACACTTCTCAGAGTGGAGATGTTTAAAAAGAGCTGTAACATGGCTACCGAAAGTAAGACCTGTTCTGCAGCAACTGTGTCAGAACAGAAAAATAACTGATAGAAAGTAAAGATTAAAAGGCTGTAGAAAAGCATATGAAGAAGTTCAGAGCTTTCTTGGGTGCTCAAAGCTTGTCTGTTGAGGACATGGCACAGGCTGAGAAATCCATTGTAAGATGCAGCCAGTGGCAATCTTTCCCTCAGGAGATTGCTGATCTGGAGGAAGATGGGCATGTCAAAAGAAATAGCACCATCTTCAGACTGGATCCTATTCTGCAGGATGGACTACTGAGAGTTGGAGGAAGGTTAAGGAAGGCTGCAATGCCAGAGGATATTAAACATCCAGTCATTCTTGGTAAAGGCAGCCACCTCTCCACACTCATCTTGAGAAACATACACAATCAGATTGGACACAGTGGACGGAATCATATGCTCTCCAAGTTAAGACAGAGGTATTGGATAGTGCATGCTAACTCTGCTATAGGGAAGATCTTAAAAGCATGCATCTTCTTTCGACGACAGACAGCCAGAGTGGGAGAACAGAAGACGGCTGACCTCCCCAAGAGCCGTGTATCACCTGACCTGCCACCAATTACATATGTAGGCACTGACTACTTTGAACCGATAGAGGTGAAGCGTGGCCGCTCCAACATCAAAATATATGGTGTTATATTCACGTCTCACCAGCCGCACCATCCACCTAGAAGTGACACTTGGGGACACTTGGAAACCTCCCGTGCCCACACCTGACACAACTTACTAAAACATCTGCCCATTTCTAGTTGTTAGGTCTATCAATCCCATTTTTATTCTGATATTGTTCACATGTTGTGGAAGCCATCTGATGTGTTTTCAGCTCTGGTCATCAATAATTCACTTATAGCTTGTAAATGAAAAATTACTTCAAAAAAAAGTTATTTTGTGTGTGCTTGATCTTGTGTATTCTGAACTATGTGACTGCTATCTATCTTCTGATCATTTCCTCATAATCTCCCAGATGTCTTTTTTCCAAATATACCATGTTTTTGCATGTCAGGACCATATAATTACACATGAATAGCAGTTACTTTTGGGTATGTCTATTTAGGCAGAAATCTACATTTTACCATTACATTTAAGAGATTTTAATGTATTAGAGCCATTTTCAGATTTATCTGCAGGAGGTGTCAAGTGAAGGAAATTAGGTCAGATAATGGCACCAATTATATTGGCTCTGAGCAAAAAATGGTGTGGGCTCTGAAGTGATTGAATCGTGGAAAGATTCAAAATAACTTGCTGCCTGATGGAATAAAGCGGGTATTCATTCCACCCCCTGGATCCCACCACGGAGGTGTGTGGGAGAGACTGATCCGTCAGGTGAGGTCTATACTAACATTGGCCCTGAGACAGCAGCCATTGGAGGAAGGCGGCTTGCAAACAGCTTTATGTGAAGTGGAAGCCATCTTGCCCAAATCGCCCAATCACTGCTGTATTTGACAATCCCAATGACCTTGAAGCTCTCACACCTAATCATTTACTGCAGTTTAAAGTAAAACCATCATGCGTCCTGGACTATTCAGGAAGGAGGACACATATTCCAGACGGAGATGGAGACAGATCTGTTCTGGATTAGATGGATAAAAGAGTACCTTCCTTTGACACAAGAGGGGTAAAAGTGGAACCTCAAGAAAAGGATTCTCAGAACAGATGATTTCGTGCTTATCGTGGACAGGACAAGTCATTAAACCTATTCAAGACTCAAAAGGTCATATTCAGAGCGTAGTCCTTTTTGGTCCAAAACATCTGTCTTGGAACGACCCATCACCAAACTAGGTCTGCTCCAGGAAGCAGCAGATAATTAAATATACAGAAAAGTACACCCTCATACAGAATGATGTATTAAATACATTTTGAAGTGTACCGTAAGAAATTCAGTTTTGAATATGAAGATAAGTTATGGCTCCTTGAAGATTTCAGTTAAATTAAAATTGTTTTGTTAATGGCAGCCACAATTAGGGTCCGGTAATGTAGGAGCCACAAGGCCCTTTAAAAAAGAATTCGAATTTATGATTAATTAGAAGGATATGCATTATTATTTAGATGAGCTTCCCATATTATGGTTACTTATTTACCTGAGACATGATTGACAGCTTGAACATGCCCACTCTACTGCGGAGCAAATGTTAATATGGGGAGGTAGTTTGGGAAGCTAGGGGGGGGGGGGGGGGGGTGTCCTAGCACTGGTTGGAGGCTACACCACTAACAACATTTCATATTATACTTTACACATAACACACTGAGGTGCAAAAGGCATTGCATTGTTCTTGAAAGTTTAATTTAGTTATGAATGAAGATGTGTGGCAAACTACGGAACCCTGATTCTAAAGGAGAACAAAGGAATAAAAGATGTGTTGAAACTTAAATTAACTATTGCTAGGCCAGTGACTTGGTAACCACTGCAGTACGCAATCAGTCTGCAGATGTGTGTGTGTGTGTGTGTGTGCATTTATGCCTGCGTGAGTGCACTCAGGCATGTTTTTGTGAATGTTTCCATGAGTGGGCGTTTGCAATATACAGTACCAGTCAAAAATTTGGACACACCTACTCAATCAAGGGTTTCTTTATTTTTACTATTTTCTACATTGTAGAATAATAGTGAAGCCATCAAAATTATGAAATAACACATATGGAATCATGTAGTAACCAACAAACAAAAAAGTGTTAAACAAATCAAAATATATTTGAGATTCTTCAGAGTAGCCACCCTTTGCCTTGATGACAGCTTTGCACACTCTTGGCATTCTCTCAACCAGCTTCATGAGGTAGTCACCTGGAATGCATTTCAATTAACAGGTGTGCCTTGTTCAAAGTTCATTTGTCAAATTTCTTTCCTTCTTAATGCATTTGAGCTAATCAGTTGTGTTGTGACAAGGTAGGGGTGGTATACAGAAGATGGTATTTTAGCAAATAGGGCTAAGTCCATATTACGGCAAGAACAGCTCAAATAATCAAAGAGAAACGACAGTCCATCATTACTTTAAGACATGAAGGTCAGTCAATTCAGAAAATTTCAAGAACTTTTGAAGTTTCTTCAAGGTCATTCGCAAAACCATCAAGCACTGTGATGAAACTGGCTCTCATGAGGACCGCCACAGGAAAGGAAGACCCATCTGCTGCAGAGGATAAGTTCATTAGAGTTACCAGCCTCAGAAATTGCAGCCCAAATAAATGCGTCACAGAGTTCAAGTAACAGACACATCTCAACATCAACTGTTCAGAGGAGCCTGCATGAATGAGGCCTTCATGGTCGAATTGCGGCAAAGAAACCACTACTATAGGACACCAATAATAAGAAGACACTTGCTTGGGCCAAGAAACACAAGCAATGGACATTAGACTGGTGGAAATCTGTATTTTGGTCTGATGAGTCCAAATTTGAGATTTTTGGTTCCAACCGCGGTGTCTTTCTGAGACGCAGAGTAGGTGAACGGATGATCTCCGCATATGTGGTTCCCACTGTGAAGCATGGAGGAGGAGGTGTGATGGTGCTTTGCTGGTGACACTGTCTGTGATTTATTTCAAATCCAAGGCACACTTAACCAGCATGTCTACCACAGCATTCTGCAATGATACGCCATCCCATCTGGTTTGCACTTAGTGGGACTATAATTTGTTTTTCAACAGGACAATGACCCAACACACCTCCAGGCTATGTAAGGGCTATTTGATCAAGGAGGAAAGTGACGGAGTGCTGCATCATATGACCTGGCCTCCACAATTGTAACGAGTACGCTAGGAGTCGGGAAGCAAGTACAGGGAGTGAATATAATAAATGAAACATGGAACAAAACAATTAACACGAGTAGCGTACAGACATAACACAGGAACATAACCAATAACACCTGAAGAAAGAACCAAGGGGAGTGACAGATATAGGGAAGGTAATCAGAAAGGTAATGGAGTCCAGGTGAGTGTCATGAGGCGCAGGTGCGCGTAACTATGTTGGCAGGTTTGCATAATGAGACAACTGGAGACATCGAGCGCCGGAGAGGGGGAGCGGGAATAAACGTGATAACAATCCTCCGACCTCAACCCAATTGAGATGGTTTGGGATGAGTTGAACCGCAGAGTCAAGGAAAAGCAGCCTACAAGTGATCAGCATATGTGTGAACTCCTTCAAGACTAAGAAAAGCATTCCAGGTGATGCTGGTTGAGAGAATGCCAAGAGTGTGCAAAGCTGTCATCAAGGCAAAGGGTGACTACTTTGAAGAATTTGTTTAACACTTTTTTGGTTACTACATGATTCCATATGTGTTATTTCATAGTTTTGATGTCTTCACTATTATTCTACAATGTATACATTTTTTAAAATAAAGAAAACCCTTGAATGAGTAGGTGTGTCCAAACTTTTGACTGGTACTGTATGTGCGGTAAAGCGTCTCTCATTACATACCTGTGTTTGTGTAGAGAAACGGGAACATCCTCCTGAACGACAGCACTATGTCAATCTTGAAGCGATGGTAAATAACAACACTAACAGTAAACATCAATACCAGACTCGTCAGTAGTACCCCAATAGGGAGCAGGTAGTTTGGATCTGTGCAGAAAAAGTCAAGAAGATAGCATTTATTATTTATTATAAAACCAAAGTCAAGCTGACTGGTTTTAATTCTAAAACATTTTTTTTTTGTGTGGTGAGGTTGCAAAGTTATGTAATATATTACACTATCAAAACAAGGGTAAAGGGACAGGAGAATATGTGACTCTTCTCTTTTTGAACACCTTTATGTTGTCTTCCAGGCAGTATTGTCAGTGGTCACCAACCATCTCCTAGGCATTCCTAGTCAATCGCCAAACATTTTTATAAAAATAAAACAACGAAAAGCTTTCCGTTCCTGTTTTTATTTATTGGTCTTGCGCTGTTGGCCGTGGGTGCACACGATTCAGCGGCCCTGCACGCCGGGTAAGCAAAGTATTCCCATTTCATGTACCCAGAAAAACTCTGGCTGCATTCCAAACACTTAAAAGACACACCCTATCCCCTCAGCCCTCAAATTAAGTGGACACTTCTGATGACGTATCATGACGTCTGACGAGTATACATTTGCTGGGCAAGGGAGGAAGGAATGATTTTTAAATGGACATTCGGCGCTCGTTCATCCCGCGATTATTGTGTTTTCAGCCACCAGTAGCTTGTGGGTGATATGTATGCACTACAGTCAATTATGATTGCATGTCTACTTATATTAACTATATAATTATTAATATATGCCTACTGTATGATAGATATCAAATTAATTAGCTAACTGACGTTAGCCTGCCTTGCTACTTCTGAAGTTAAATGATTTATTTCTACAATTTCCAAAAACGAACCAAACAAAATCATAATTACTTTTACGAGACGTGTTTGTGCATTAGGAGCACAACTTCTAACTTATTTATATTCGTTTTTACTTACACTTGTATGTTGACTTCTCCATATTGACGTTGAGGTTTTAAGCTTTGGTGGACTTTACTTAGCGGATGTACAATCATCGCAAATTGAATTATGGGGTGTTTCAGAAGTGAACATAATTGTACACTCACAAACTCCATTAAAAACTAGGGCTGAGGGGCTTACGTTGCAAACTTCCCTTGTTTGACCAATCATTCCCCCAAGGGCATAAGGTGAGGGTAAGTGGACAAGGGTGTGTCTTTTATGAGTTTGAAACGCAGCCTCTGCCTTCCCGTCGGCCCAGAGAGCAAATCACGTGCACTAAAGTTCTAGCGCTGGCTCAGATTATCGTGTCTGCAGTAACATAGCAGGCATTAAAGAACGCTGAAGGAAAGTTGATACTGTGAGATTTCAAAACTTTTATAACCATGACTAGAGAGAGACTGTCAACGAATACAACAAAGAGTTGCTGTTTTTATGAGTGAGTTTATGTTTAAGTTCATAATCAGCACTGTCAACACCACAGGAGGTTTGTAGCACCTTACTTGGGGAGGACAGGCTCGTGGTATAGGCGGGGGCGGAATTAGTGGAACGGTATCAAATACACCAAACACATGGTTTCCATGTGTTTGATGCTGTCACGATCGTCTTGAGTGGAAGACGTGGACCAAGGCGCAGCGTGTGGAAAATACATTCTCTTTTATTTGAGAATAAAGAAAAACACGAAACGAACACTATTATAAACCTAAACAAAACAACAAACGATTGTGAAGCTATAAACGTAAGTGCACACACAAGCTACAAACGTACAACATAGACAATTACCCACAAAACCCAAATACCTATGGCTGCCTTAAATATGGCTCTCAATCAGAGACAATAAACCACAGCTGCCTCTAATTGAGAACCAATCTAGGCAGCCAT
The DNA here is from genome assembly GCF_045679555.1 of Salvelinus alpinus. NCBI lineage: Eukaryota > Metazoa > Chordata > Actinopteri > Salmoniformes > Salmonidae > Salvelinus > Salvelinus alpinus. The sequence continues at coordinate 27,105,585 of NC_092105.1, read as the reverse complement.
AGACATACAAACACCTAGACAAGACACTGACCCATTAAACGTACAAACCCCTAGACAAACCAAAACACATACATTCCCCATGTCACACCCTGACCTAACTAAAATAATAATGAAAACAAAGATAACTAAGGCCAGGGTGTGACAGTACCCCCCCGGACTCCGACCGCACAACCTGACATTGAAGGGGAGGGTCCGGGGTGGGCCTTATTACGGCGGCGGCTCGGGTGCGGGACGTGGCCCCCACTCCACCATTGTCAATACCCGCTTTGGTGGCTCTGGTAGATCCTGGCTGACTGGCGACTCTGGCTGCTCATGGCTGGCTGGCGACTCTGGCTGCTCACGGCTGGCTGGCGACTCTGGCTGCTCACGGCTGGCTGGCGACTCTGGCTGCTCACGGCTGGCTGGCGACTCTGGCTGCTCACGGCTGGCTGGCGACTCTGGCTGCTCATGGCTGGCTGGCGACTCTGGCTGCTCATGGCTGGCTGGCGACTCTGGCTGCTCATGGCTGGCTGGCGACTCTGGCTGCTCATGGCTGGCTGACGACTCTGGCTGCTCATGGCTGGCTGACGGCTCTAGCGGCTCGGGACAGACGGGCAGCTCTGACGGCTCGGGACAGACGGGCAGCTCAGACGGTGCTTGGCAGACGGGCAGCTCAGACGGTGCTTGGCAGACGGGCAGCTCAGACGGTGCTTGGCAGACGGGCAGCTCAGACGGTGCTTGGCAGACGGGCAGCTCAGACGGTGCTTGGCAGACGGGCAGCTCAGACGGTGCTTGGCAGACGGGCAGCTCAGACGGTGCTTGGCAGACGGGCAGCTCAGATGGTGCTTGGCAGACGGGCAGCTCAGACGGTGCTTGGCAGACGGGCAGCTCTGACGGTGCTTGGCAGACGGGCAGCTCTGACGGTGCTTGGCAGACGGGCAGCTCTGACGGTGCTTGGCAGACGGGCAGCTCTGGCCGGCTGAGGCACACTGTATGCCTTCAGGCTAGTGCAGGGAGAAGGAACAGGGCATACTGGACCCTGGAGACGCACATTAGGCCTAGTGCGTGGTGCCGGCACTGGTGGTACCGGGCTGGGGACACGCATCTCAGGGCTAGTGCGGGGAGAAGGAACAGGGCATACTGGACCCTGGAGACGCACATTAGGCCTAGTGCGTGGTGCCGGCACTGGTGGTACCGGGCTGGGGACACGCATCTCAGGGCTAGTGCGGGGAGAAGGAACAGGGCATACTGGACCCTGGAGACGCACATTAGACCTAGTGCGTGGTGCCGGCACTGGTGGTACCGGGCTGGGGACACGCATCTCAGGGCTAGTGCGGGGAGCAGCAACAGGACGCACAGGATTCTGGGGACACACAGGAGGCTTGGTGCGTGGTGTAGGCACTGGTGGTAATGGGCTGGAGACACGCACCATAGGACTAGTGCGTGGAGGAGGAACAGGGCTCTGGAGACGCATAGGAAGCTTGGTGCATGGTGCCGGAACTGGTGGTACCGGGCTGGAGACACGCACCACAGGGTTAGTGCGTGGAGGAGGAACAGGGCTCTGGAGACGCACAGGAAGCCTGGTGCGTGGTGTAGGCACTGGTGGTACTGGGCTGGGGCGGGGAGGTGGCGCCGGAAATACCGGACCGTGCAGGCGTACTGGCTCCCTTGAGCACTGAGCCTGCCCAACCTTACCTGGTTGTATGCTCCCCGTCGCCCGACCAGTGCGGGGAGGTGGAATAACCCGCACCGGGCTATGTAGGCGAACCGGGGACACCATGCGTAAGGCTGGTGCCATGTATGCCGGCCCGAGGAGACGCACTGGAGACCAGACGCGTTGAGCCGGCTTCATGGCACCTGGCTCAATGCCCAATCTAGCCCTGCCAGTGCGGGGAGGTGGAATAACCCGCACCGGGCTATGAACACGTACAGGAGACACCATGCGCTCTACTGCGTAACACGGTGTCTGCCCGTACTCTCGCTCTCCACGGTAAGTACAGGGAGTAGGCGCAGGTCTCCTACCTGACTTCGCCACACTCCCTTTTAGCCCCCCCCAAGGAATTTTTGGCGCTGGCTCACAGGCTTCCTACCGCGTCGTCGTGCTGCCTCCATTCGCCGGTATCCCTCCTCGCACTGCGCCAGAGAATCCCAGTCTTTGCTCCTGTTTCCCTGCTACCTCCTCATACCGCCGCCTCTCGGCTTTAGCTGCCTCCAGCTCTTCACGAGGGCGGCGATATTCTCCAGGTTGAGCCCAAGGTCCCTTTCCATCCAATATCTCCTCCCATGTCCATAAATCCTTTATGCGCTGCTCCCGTTGCTGCTTTACACGCTGCTTGGTCCCGTTATGGTGGGTAATTCTGTCACGATCGTCTTGAGTGGAAGAAGTGGACCAAGGCGCAGCGTGTGGAAAATACATTCTCTTTTATTTGAGAATAAAGAAAAAACACGAAACGAACACTATTATAAACCTAAACAAAACAACAAACGATCGTGAAGCTATAAACGTAAGTGCACACACAAGCTACAAACGTACAACATAGACAATTACCCACAAAACCCAAATGCCTATGGCTGCCTTAAATATGGCTCTCAATCAGAGACAATAAACCACAGCTAGGCAGCCATAGACATACAAACACCTAGACAAGACACTGACCCATTAAACGTACAAACCCCTAGACAAACCAAAACACATACATTCCCCATGTCACACCCTGACCTAACTAAAATAATAATGAAAACAAAGATAACTAAGGCCAGGGTGTGACAGATGCCTTTCCATTTACACCGTTGTAGCCATTATTATGAGCCGTCCTCCCCTCAGCAGCCTCCACTGGTCAACACTTTCATAAGCCATAAAATTAGCGTTCTTCCTACTTCCACTAGTGCTACAACCAGCACTGCAGCTGTAATGAATGAGTAGGAAAGTATATAGATAGGCTTGCGTTGTTATTATTAGGGTATTTTTTAATAGAGGAATATTTCACTTTCTCTGTTCATAGGAACAACATGAATTTGTGTATGAGGCAGAAATAATGCGGTGAGATTCGAATGTCACTATCTGCTGGAAGACGGTGTCCCCTTTTAGTCAGTGTCAGTGGCGGAGTCTGCTGTTCTCCCTCCACTGAGACTGACCATCAGATGCAAGCACCATCAGCCTAGTAAAATAAAAAGTAAATGATTTAAATGTATGCTCATTCAGCTGTGCCTCAAATAATATAACAACTAATCTATTACCTGTGTGATCATATAGCCTACCTAAAATTTGAAATCTAATTTTAAAACAATGCATTGGCAGGCAATTCAAGCAAAGCCAATATGCAGAGATAATGTATTGGGCCTATAGCCTACTGCACAAACCTCATTGCTACAGAACTGTTTTAAAAAATAGGTTAATGTTGCATACGCTTAAGTTTTTTTACGTCATGTTCCAAAAAAATCTGAGCGGTAGATCTCAGATTGCATTTTGTCTCAGAAAGTGATCTTGACACAAAAGGCTGGTGATCACTGGTCTAACCTGTAGGCTGGAGTGTGAAGGAGGCTGTATAAACGCCTCTGTCGCTCCAGGTCTGACACGTGTAGTCAATGTAAAAGTCTTCCTCTTCCACCTCCAAGAAATTCAACTGACGCTCAATCCACACACCCTTCTTCTCTTCTTCTCTCCACTCGCTGGTTGGGGGGGAGAGAGGGAGAGAAGATGTAAAACGTTTCCACCCGTGAACAAATAATCCATCCATGTCCGCAATTGAATTGACATAAACCCGGTTTCCATCCAACCATTTCATGACGCATAAAAAAAGTTACAACAGGGCTGATGGAAACAAGAAATCAAAGTCGGCTCAATTTCATAAATGTCGACAGACAATTGGTTCGTTTGACATGGTGGGATCGTTTTGTCTGTCAAATTAATTATGCAAGAAAGGCCGGTGGAAACAGATTATGTGCTAATATTTATATAATAACAATCATATGGAAGTAAACTTGGAATCACACGAGTATATGTTATGTTGTAGGCCTACCACCACAATGTGGAAAAGCTGTCACACCCTGATCTGTTTCACCTGTCTTTGTAATTGTCTCCACCCCCCTCCAGGTGTCGCACATCTTCCCCATTATCCCCTGTGTATTTATACCTGTATTCTCTGTCTGTTGCCAGTTCGTCTTGTTTGTCAAGCTTACCAGCGTTTGTCCTGTCAGCTCCTGTTTTTTTTCCCCAGCCTCTCTTTTTCTCGCCCTCATAGTTTTTGACCCTTGCCTGTCCTGACCCTGAACCAGCCCGCCTGACCACTCTCCCTGCCCCTGACACTGAGCCTGCCTGCCCCCCTGTACCTTTGCCTCTGTTGCTGTAATAAACATTGTTACTTCGACACGGTCTGCATCTGGGTCTTACCTTATCCTGATAAAAACATGGAAAGCAGTGGTGTGTATTCATGGATGCCAAGGAAAACCATGTTTCCCCAAATATTTGACCAATAAAAAAAATCAAATTATCAATTATTCGTCTTCGTCTGTGTTTTTATAATTTTCTGTTAAATTCCCAAGTGGCTGAATCTCATCGGAGAAATCATCCAAGCAAGGGAAACGCGCTCCTCTGTCTCAGTATGTGTAGCCCATGTATCTGATGCTGTCTGGACCAAAAGAGTATAACATGTTGCCGCCGTAGCATTCGATTGATTGATGCATTTGGCCTCCCTTGGTAAAATAAATAAAATAATTAGCAATCCGAATTCAGCTGAGCAAATCATAGCGCATGCGCCCGGCCCGCTACAAGTAGTCGCTAGAGTGCGATGGGTCAAGGACATCCCAGCCTGCCAAACCCAGGCGACGCTGGGCCAATTGTGCGCCGCCTCATGGGTCTCCCGGTCATGGCCGGCTGCGACACAGCCTGGGATCTAACCCGGGTCTGTAGTGACGCCTCAAGCACTGCGATGCAGTGCCTTAGACCGCTGTGCCACTTGGTAGCCGAGAACTCACTCTCTTATTGGTCTATTAACTAATTTACCGCCTGGTGATGACACCAGGCAGGCGATGACACCAGGCAGGCGAAAACTCCATACCACCAAAACAGGCTGAAATTTCAGGTGGTCTTTTCAAACAGCTCTTACACTAAAGGGGCATTATCATAATTTGCTTGGCTGCCAATTATCAAATAAAATGATTTTGCTATTATTTATATCTCATCATATAACCTGTCTACTTTATCAGCAAACTGTTGTCTAGAGAGTATGTGCCAAAACCAGATTGGAAAAGTTAGCTATATATCGCAACAGTTTTTTTGATAAAACCATCGGTAGAGTTGAAAATGCGATGGAAACCCATTTCATATATATTTTTTATTTGGTACATGGGAACTTAACCGCAAAAGTGTTTTTTCTGTGCATATTGTTTTTATGCAGATTTTTTTATATTTGCATGATTATATGTCACTAATTGAATGGAAATCTAGCTTTAGACTGTTTGTATTCAGGGATATGGATCCCATCTTGATCTTAATGGTATATCCTTGATACGATACCAACAGATTTTATACTATACAGTAGAACATCCATCTGGATGACACAGAATACAGGTATATAGAAGTATTACAGTATGTGTTGTGATGCTGCTGTCTCAACCTACCTTTGTGATTCCTGAAAGACGCGCTCTGAGACATTTTCGGGAATAAAGTCATCTCTAGCTGTCCAAAACAAATCCGCGCATTGTCCCCCCACACTCAGCACAAACACCCGACACATCTTACTGAAGGAAGAGCCTAGGGGGCAAACATTGAATTCTTTGTAAAGTTCATACATTAAATAATGTGTACAAAGGACCCAACTAGTTGTATATAGACTGAGTGTACAAAATATTAAGAACACCTGCTCTTTCCATGACATAGCCTGACCAGGTGAATCCAAGTGAAAGCTATGATCCTTATTGATATCTCCTGTTAAATCCACTTCAATCAGTGTAGATGAAGGGGAGGAGACAGGTTAAATAACTATTTTCAAGCCCTGAGACAATTGAGACATTGATTGTGTATGTGTGCCATTCAGAGGGTGAATGGGCAAGACAAAAGATTTAAGTGCCTTTGATCAGGGGGATCGTGTGTATCAAGAATGGTCCACCACCCAAAGGACATCCAACCAACTTGACACAACTGTGCGAATCATTGGAGTCAACATGGGCCAGCATCCCTATGGAACACTTGCGACAACTTTTAGAGTCCATGCCCCTACGAATTGAGGCTGTTCTGAGGGCAAAATGTTGGAGGTGCAACTCAATATTAGGGAGGTGTTCCTCATGTTTTGTACACTCAGTGTAATTATGTAAACTTTGTGTAAACTCTTGTCTGTATCCTGTCTCTAAATGTTGTCTATCACTAGCAGCACCGCATCATCAAGTAAAATTCGGAGTATATGTTAATGTACTTGTCAAATAAAGGTGATTCTGATATAGAAGTCATACAGATATAGTAGGAGCATGCACATGCACATGCACACACACACACACACACACACACACACACACACACACACACACAGTACATGTTCCATAGTGTCTTACCCAAATCTGCTTTGATTATCTTATTAGCAGGTTCAACCACTTTGGGAACAAGGCAATAGTCCTCTGAAATTATGACAATGATTCATAAACATTATAAACAGACACAAAAATATGCAGTCACCTGACCCTATAGAAAACAACCACTTCTAAGCTCTGAGCAAAGCAGCCTGTATGAAATCATGAAGTTGCCCATAACCCCGTATACAGGGTCAGATATCTATGTAATGGCTAGGTTAAGGATTGTGGGTATATGGTAATAATCTGATCCCAGATCTGTGGTTAGGTGCAACTTCTATGAGCTGTGCCAACAGTACTCACTTTTCACCGTACCCACAAAGGTCTCTGAAATCCTGCCGCTGAGCCCTTCCAGGTCAAAGGTCATGGTGCAAGTGTAGAACCCATGGTCTTCAGGGCTAACTTGAGCTACTAAGAGTCTCTGGCCATCACTGACATAGGTAAACCTGTCCCACAATGGGTCATCTTCCACAATGCGTTCGCATCCCTGAAAGATTTCAAGTAGAAATGCACACTGAAAGGTAATGGAAATGGAATACGGCTCATGGGTCTTTCTTGAAAATACGGTGGCATTTGCATCCCCATGAAAAACACTTTAAAATGACAAATAGTTAGTTACACCACATCATACATGTTTTTGTTTATTGAACTGTTCATCAATAATAAACCATAATGCAAGTCATTTATACTGCAAAAACGTTGTTTATGCATTGTTTAAAGTACTTAGGGTAAGCAAATTGTCTCGTCCCAGTAGTGGTTTCTAGTGATATATTTTGGGGATTTAGAGATATCTATTATTTTGAATTCTAGAAAGTGAATAAAGGTTTTTCATATATTGTATAGATCAATAAAAGTATATTAAAACGCCTTTTTTATATAGTATAATGTGTGTCCCTAAGTTTTATGTCATTGGAGTTAACGCCTTGAAAATCACTCATTACAATGATATACAGTACATAAAGGACCTTGAGCATTCCCTCCAGTGGCTGTTATTTGGGGAAGGGTCTATATTAAAGAAAATTATTAGCTAATCACACCCTTTTAGTATGTGATACATTTGAGGATTGCATAGGAAAACTGTGTCTAAATACAATGTGTAATTGTTGTTACTCAACTTCAATGAAGGGAAATTTAATTGTGAGCAAAATTATTAATCATATCAAATTTGAAATAATTTTTTTAAAGGGTTAAGGACCTTAGATTTGAGCATCTGTGGCCTCCATTTCAGAAAATCCTCAATAACCAAACATTTGTAATTGGTTTTACTATCATTGGTGTTACTAGTCCTACTGGTGGCACAAAGTTATCATAATGATAAAACATTTTAAGTCATCACGCTGCCATATTAGTTGATTTAGAATGGGAAGATGTACCAAAATACATTTAAACATTTAACATTTTTTGAACTTTAGAATTTTTTGGTCAAAATTCAAGAATTACCCTAGTAATACTAAATATACAATATTACAGTTAAGATAATGTCTTACCCAAGAAGACCTACAGTAAGCCTTCTATGAGAATAATTTGATGTAAATGTGTTAGAACAATGTAAAAAGTATATATTTGATGGAACATTCTCTCACATGTAGTCACCCTACATTCCTATAGCTTTAAAGATAAATGAAGAATACAAAGAGACAAACTTTCCATCACTGTCAGGCCTCCTGGTTCCCCTCAACATTCTCCCTCCCATCTGTTTACCATATAGGACTCACCTTGTACCACTGGATGGAGTAATTGTCCACTTTCCTGATCTGGTCACTCAATGGGCAGGACAGGAAAGCGCTGGCTGTATTGGTCAGGACCTGTTCAACCTCATTCTGTGGTCGACCGCATTCTTCTGGGTTGTTCTGGTTCACAATCAGTAAGGTAGCCTGCTTGTAGCACTGGGAGGGAGTTCTGTTCATCCAAGATAGCAGGCAATATTTACAGCACTGTACTATTGGGTACTGTACCACACACACACACACACACACACACACACACACACACACACACACACACACACACACACACACACACACACACACACACACACACACACACACACACACACACACACACACACACACACACACACACACACACACACACACACACACACACACACACACACACACAAAAGTATGTGGACACCCCTTCAAATTAGTGGATTCGGCTATTTCCGCCACACCCATTGTTGACAGGTGTATAAAATCGAGCACACAGCCATGCAATTTCCACAGACAAACATTGGCAGTAAAATAGCCTTACTAAAGAGCTCAGTGACTTTCAATGTGGCACCATCATAAGATTCCAACAAGTCAGTTTGTGGAAATGTCTAGGAGCAACAACGGCTCAGCCGCGAATTAGTCGGCCAGACAAGCTCACAGAACGGTACCGCGGAGTGCTGAAGCTCGTAAATCGTCTGTCTTCGGTTGCAACACTCACTACCAATTTCCAAACTGCCTCTGGAAGCAATGTCAGCACAATAACTGTTTGTCGGTGTCACACCCTGATCTGTTTCACCTGTCTTGTGCCTGTCTCCACGCCGCACCAGGAGTCTCCTATTCTTCCCCATTATCCCCTGTGTATTTATACATGTGGTTTCTGTTTGTCTGTTCGTGTTGTTTTGTCAGGTCTTAGCAGCGTGTTTTCCGTTTCTCAAGTTCTTGTTTTCTAGTCTTCCCGGTTCTGACTTTTCTGCCTGTCCTGAGCCTGCCTGCCGTTTTGTCCTTGATTGACTCTGCCTTGGATTACGAACCTCTGCCTGCCCTTTGCCTGCCCCTTAGTTTGGTTCTCAGAATATTTATTATAACAATCTGCCTCCTGTGTCTGCCTCTGGGTCATATCCTGAGTCGTGATAGTCGGGAGCTTCATGAAATGCAGCCTAAATTCACTATATGCAATGCCAAGCGTCGCTGGAGTGGTGTAAAACTTGCCGCCATCGGACTCTGGAGCAGTGGAAACGCATTCTCTGAAGTGATGAATCACTCTTCACCATCTGGCAGTCAGACGGACGAATCTGGGTTTGGCAGATGCCAGGATAACGCTACATGCCCCAATGTAGTGCCAACGGTAAAGTTTGGTGGAGGAGAAATAATGGTCTGGGGCTGTTTTTCATGGTTCGGGCTAGGCCCCTTAGTTCCAGTGAAGGGAAATCTTAACGCTACAGGATACAATGCCATTCTAGATGATTCTGTGCTTCCAACTTTGTGGCAACAGTTTGGGGAAGGCTCTTTCCTGTTTCAGCATGACAATGCCCCCGTGCAGAAAGCGAGGTCCATACAGAAATGGTTTGTCGAGATCGGTGTGGAAGAACTTGACTGGCCTGCACAGTGCCCTGACCTCAACCCCATCGGACACCATTGGGATGAATTGGAACGCCGATGGTGAGCCAGGCCTAATCACCCAACATCAGTGCTGACCTCACTAATGCTCTTGTGGCTGAATGGAAGCAAGTCCCCGCAGAAAGGTTCCAACATCTAGTGGAAAGCCTTCCCAGAAGAGTAGAGGCTGTTATAGCAGAAAAGGGGGGGACGAACTCCATATTAATGCCCATGATTTTGGAATGAGATGTTTGACCAGCACGTGTCCACATACTTTTGGTCATGTAGTGTATATATCCTACCTCACAACACAGACATAGTCCCCAGCATCGTCCATCTCGATGTTAAACATCCACAGTGTCTTCCCCTGCACCAATGTTTTTCCCGTCTCGCTGGTCAGCTTTCTCCCAGTTCTTGGGTCGTACCATGAGATGTTATAGGGGACGGTGTCATAGTTGAACACGTTGGGGGCCAACAGGGTGGATGTCAACATGGCGGCATCACCCGGGACTGAAAAGACCCGCTCAAACTCTCGTCCATAGTCCTTACAGAGCTCTGTACACAAAGAGTACATAGAGTGAAGACAAACATGCGGCACAGAGACTATTTGAGCCCCCCCTTGTAGAATGTGGATGCGCACACAATGAATGTGGTTTTGTAAATTATGCAATTATTATACTGTGTGTCATGTAAGTATAGATTTTGTACAGAGAGGGTCTCATCAAAAATATCTGTGCTTAAAACCTTTTATAACAGGGTTCTGCCCCCTCCCCCGGGTGCTTGTTTTGTATTTTGCCCTAGCACTACACAGCTAATTCAAATAATCTAAGGTTGATGGTGAGGTGGTTATTTGAATCAGCCGTGTAGTGCTTGGGCAAAAACCTAAACGTGCACCAATAGAGGGCCCCATCACCGAGTTTGGGAGTACCTGTTTTAGCACACCAATAAAAGTGCACACAGATACTATATTTGCACGGCCGCTGTATCAAAGACTAATTCCATCAACGCCCACCAGAGGTCAAAGTTGAGTTATCCCGAAGTGAAGGGCCATGTTTCAGATTATAGTTAGGGCTGTTAAATTGAATTGAGCCAGTTTTGGTAATTCAAACCATGCTTCTAGCTGTCCTCATAACTACTGCTTGATTGATTGATTAATGGCTGACTGGAAGTCTTTGGTGAAGTGTGTCCTACCTACCTCCTACAGCCTTGGAGCTGCCATTGAGACAGAGGAGTGAGAAGAGGAAGTTCTGCAACATCTGACTCCAATCCATAGCTGAAACAGAGAGACACAGGGAACACTCATTACCAAAGCAACAGTGAACAATAAGCTCAAACAAACTAACAGAATCCAACAGGACACATCATAACACTGGTCAAAAAAAGTGAAATGATCACACACAAAAAAGTATCATTCTGCTTCCCGACCTTCCACTGAATACCTCACTTGTCAACTGAATCTCCTACACAAACACGCCACAGGCAATCTGGGGCAGGCCTTTATGGAAAACGAATCATATTTGACTACAGGAGTCACCACGGTAAGGCAGGCAGGCAGGATAATACCTCATGCCTAGAGGAGGGACAGACACATTCCCCAGTCCACCACAGGAAGACTGGCTGACTAACTGACTGGGGACGTCTCCAGGGCTCTGCCGGTAACTGAATGAGTAAAGCTAAGACATAAAATAACAAAAACCAAGAGAGAAAATGATCAGCAGGGGTCAGCAACCCCCACCCTGGAGTGTTACCCTGCAGCACCTGATTTTACTAGCTGCTCAATAGGACGTTGATTAGTTGAATCATGTGTGTTATAGCAGGGTTAAAGCAAAATCCTGCATTCCCAGTAGCTGTCCAGGAGAAGGGTTGGCCAGCCCTGGAGTGATGATAGTGTGTGGCCTAAGAGTCATGAGGTCAGTCAGGGTTATGAAAGCTTAACTGCCTGATCCCAGCTGGTCTAGATTGACTCACTACATGACTTGACTATATAGTACATTTCAATCCCCTTCTATAACACAAGCTTGACACTTTGTTAAAACCTCTCTGGGATATGTGGGACGCTAGCGTCCCAACTGGCCACCATCCAGTGAAAATGCAGAGCGCCAAATTCCAATAAATTACTATAAAAATTAAACTTTGATGAAATCACATATTCAATATACCAAATTAAAGCTACACTTGTTGTCAATCCATCCAACATGTCAGATTACAAAAAGGCTTTACGGCGAAAGCAAACGATGCTATTATCTGAGAATAGCACCCAAGCAAACAAACACAGACCATCATATTTCAACCCTCCCGGCGCGACACAAAACGCAGAAATAAAGATAGAATTCATGCCTTACCTTTGACGAGGTTCTTCTGTTGGCACTCCAATATTTCCCATAAACATCACAAATGGTCCTTTTGTTCGGTTAATTACTTCGATATAACGTAAACTCACCCCATTCCATACAAATGTGCGCAACCGCAACATTCAAACGAGGCTACAAAGAAAACTAATGGGACTGTAGCGACTGTGTTGACTTCAAAATCGGGGGTGTGAACTAGGTTTCTATTCAAGTGTTGATCGACATGGTAATGGCTCTATAGTATTGGAGAAAAGTTGAAAAAACGGACCCTCCGTTACATCGTGACGTGTCATGTCGTAACGTACAGCACGCATAAAGCAACTATTTCTGTCTTACAATCTCTCTCCACCAGGTGTAGCACTTCTCTCATCGTTTAAAAACAAGAAATGGACAGTGACGGGGGTAAGGGGCGATACCTAGTAATTTTTTGCATCATCATTGCAAGCCATCATCATTCTCAACGCCGCTGTTTACTTCTAAGATCACTTTAGCACCGCCCTAAAAACCCGATTCAAATTCGACACAAACCTTCAAATAGGTATGTAATGACACATTATATAAACTCTTTATAGTGTTTTATTTACATTTTAGAGGCGATAAGGTGATAAGTTGGACAGATCGAGTGAAAAAAAGCTATTTTCCCACACAACATCTATCCTTCTCACTATCACTCATTAGTTTCGCTTCCCCACCCGCCATTTTTAAAAAGACCCGACGGGGCTCATTGCCTGCTTGAATTATGCAGAAACGGGCAGCGTTTAGGTCATGTAATTGATTCTGTTGGAAGGGGGAGAAATTGTGCTTTACAATGGTATTGACATTACAGTTGATCTGGAAGTATTACGTTTTTGGGGCGCTAAAATAAGGGCAATTGTACGGACCAAGGCGATGTACGAGTTTACGTGAGTTATCCAAAATGTAAATTTATTTGGCGCGTTTGATACAGAAAAACACCGGTTCCAACTTGCGCAACTTGACTACAAAATATCTCAAAAGTTACCTGTAAGCTTTGTCCAAACATTTTTCCAAACAAACTACTTTTGTAATACAACTTTAGGTATTTTTTAACGTAAATAATCAATAAAATTGAAGACGGGATGATCTGTGTTCAATACCGGAAGAAAACAACATGTAGCGAGCCTCTGTGTAACGCGCCTCTAACAAAGAGTAAACTTCCCTCGAGCCTCATTCTGAACAGTGTTACTTCTTCATTTCTCAAAGGAAAAACTTCAACCAATTTCTAAAGACTGTTGACATCCAGTGGAAGCGATAGGAACTGCAAGAAGATCCCTTAGAAATCTGGATTCCCAATGAAAACTAATTGAAAAGAGAGTGACCTCAAAAAATTATAATTCTGAATGGTTTGTCCACGGGGTTTCGCCTGCCAAATACGTTCTGTTAAAGTCACAGACATGATTCAAACAGTTTTAGAAAATTCAGAGTGTTTTCTATCCAAATCTACTAATAATATGCATATCTTAGTTTCTGGGCATGAGTAGCAGGCAGTTTAATTTGGGCACACTTTTCATCCAAAATTCCGAATGCTGCCCCCTATCCTAGAGAAGTTTTTAAGGGGAAATGGTTGGTTGACAGGCATTTCATACTGTCTGACAGACACACTTCACAGTGGTATTTAACTGTATAACTGTAAGCCAGGTGTTATAACAACTAAGTTATCAACTAATGAGGTGTCAAACTACTTACAGTGGGGCAAAAAAGTATTTAGTCAGCCACCAATTGTGCAAGTTCTCCCACTTAAAAAGATGAGAGAGGCCTGTAATTTTCATCATAGGTACACTTCAACTATGACAGACAAAATGAGAAAAAAAATCCAGAAAATCACATTGTAGGATTTTTTATGAATTTATTTGCAAATTATGGTGGAAAATAAGTATTTGGTCAATAACAAAAGTTTATCTCAATACTTTGTTATATACCCTTTGTTGGCAATGACAGAGGTCAAACGTTTTCTGTAAGTCTTCACAAGGTTTTCACACACTGTTGCTGGTATTTTGGCCCATTCCTCCATGCAGATCTCCTCTAGAGCAGTGATGTTTTGGGGCTGTTGCTGGGCAACACGGACTTTCAACTCCCTCCAAAGATTTTTTATGGGGTTGAGATCTGGAGACTGGCTAGGCCACTCCAGGACCTTGAAATGCTTCTTACGAAGCCACTCCTTCGTTGCCCGGGTGGTGTGTTTGGGATCATTGTCATGCTGAAAGACCCAGACACGTTTCATCTTCAATGCCCTTGCTGGTGGAAGGAGGTTTTCACTCAAAATCTCACGATACATGGCCCCATTCATTCTTTCCTTTACATGGATCAGTCGTCCTGGTCCCTTTGCAGAAAAACAGCCCTAAAGCATGATGTTTCCACCCCCATGCTTCACAGTAGGTATGGTGTTCTTTAGATGCAACTCAGCATTCTTTGTCCTCCAAACACGACGAGTTGAGTTTTTACCAAAATGTTATATTTTGGTTTCATCTGATCATATGACATTCTCCCAATCTTCTTCTGGATCATCCAAATGCTCTCTAGCATACTTCAGACAGGCCTGGACATGTACTGGCTTAAGCAGGGGGACACGTCTGGCACTGCAGGATTTGAGTCCCTGGCGGCGTAGTATGTTACTGATGGTAGGCTTTGTTACTTTGGTCCCAGCTCTCTGCAGGTCATTCACTAGGTCCCCCCGTGTGGTTCTGGGATTTTTGCTCACCGTTCTTGTGATCATTTTGACCCCACGGGGTGAGATCTTGCGTGGAGCCCCAGATCGAGGGAGATTATCAGTGGTCTTGTATGTCTTCCATTTCCTAATAATTGCTCCCACAGTTGATTTCTTCAAACCAAGCTGCTTACCTATTGCAGATTCAGTCTTCTCAGCCTGGTGCAGGTCTACAATTTTGTTTCTGGTGTCCTTTGACAGCTCTTTGGTCTTGGCCATAGTGGAGTTTGGAGTGTGACTATTTGAGGATGTGGACAGATGTCTTTTATACTGATAACAAGTTCAAACAGGTGCCATTAATACAGGTAACTAGTGGAGGACAGAGGAGCCTCTTAAAGAAGAAGTTACAGGTCTGTGAGAGCCAGAAATCTATCTTGTTTGTAGGTGACCAAATACTTATTTTCCACCATAATTTGCAAATAAATTCATAAAAAATCCTACAATGTGATTTTCTGGATTTTCTTTCCTCATTTTGTCTGTCATAGTTGAAGTGTACCTATGATGAATTTTTTTTTTGGTTGATTTCACATTGAATTCATGCTAGTTGGCAACTCAACCAAATATAAATCTAAACTAGACGTTGAACTGACATCTTTACATTGTGTCTCAATGTAATCAAGGTATCAAATTATAGTTATTTTCAAATATAATCTCTTTTTGGGCTTAGTTTGGGTCAATTTGCATTGTACAAATTACTATAATTATGTTCCGGCCCCCCGACCATCCTCTCCAAGAAAAACCTGCCTGCGGCTGAATCTAGTTGCCCACCCCTGCACTACAGGATGTGGAAACAAGAGTGGTAGTAGGTGCCTGAATCTGATTGGCGGGGTGTCAACCACAATGATTGGTGGTGCCATACAGGAAGTGCTCTCTCTGCCCTATCTACCTCTCAGCACAACCACAGGAAAACACACTAATAGAGATCTTACAGCTAACTGATAGAAATATATAAATAGCAAAAGGTGTACACAGACTGAGAATGAAAATGAATTGTGCAACAAACAGAGAGAAATAGGATTGATAAAAGTTATCAGGTTAGATTAGTATCAAAGAAAAAAGAGGAGTTCCAGTATTCCAGTACACCTAGTGTAGAGAGAGGAAATACAACTGAAAACATGTTGAAGTAGAACCACCTAGCAGTCTTGGTTTTGTAAAAAACGGGGATAGAATGAGAAATGTATAAAAATCAAAACATGGGAAATAAAATCAAGACAGGAAAAGTCTAATTCAGAGATCGACTAGATTCAGCCGCGGGACGATTTTTTTCTTGAGCGAATAGTTGGGGGGCTGGAACATAATTCAGCAATAAGGCCCGAGGGTGTGTGCTATATGGCCAATATAACACGGCTAAGGGCTGTTCTTATGCACGAAACAACGAAGTGCCTGGATAGAGCCCTTAGCCGTGGTATATTGGCCATACACTACTAACCCGAGGTGCCTTATTGCTATTATAAACTGGTTACCAACATAATTACAGCAGTACAAATAAATGTTTTGTCATACCCGTGGTATACGGATTGATATGCCACGGCTGTCAGCCAATCAGCATTCAGGGCTCAAACCACCCAGTGTGTCACGACTTCCGCCGAAGTCGGCTCCTCTCCTTGTTCAGGCGGCGTTCGGCGGTCGACGTCACCGGCTTTCTAGCCATCGCCTCTCCATTTTTGTATCCATTTGTTTTGTCTTGTTCCCTGCACACCTGGTTTTCATTCCCCAATCAATGTACATGTATTTATTCCTCTGTTCCCCATCATGTCTTTGTGTACGATAGTTTGTGTTACGTGTGTATTGTTGACGCGCCAGACTGGCTTGTTTTTTCCGTGTTATTTTTTCACAAAGATGTTTATTGTTAAACATCATTCTTGTGACTGTTTTGCGCGTTTTGCACTTTTGCCTAAATAAAGTGTGCGCCTGTTCACAGATCTCTGCTCTCCTGCACCTGACTTCGCTACCGGTACACACACATTCTGACACAGTGTATAATTACTGCATATTGACTGCAAGAAGCCCTAAACAGATCTAGTGTTTGACTAAAACATAATTATTTCTAACCTTGCTTACATTTGTATACGATCACTTGTCTCTCTATTATGTGTGGGAATACTTGGGAAGAGATTTCTTGAATTAAAATCACTTGGAGCTCATTTCCTGGTGTTTTTACAGTCTTTTATGTAATTGTATTTTTTATATTTTTTTGAAAATTTAGGGGGCCGAATAAAACCACTCGTGGGCCAAATTCGGCCTGCGGCTGCCAGTTGGGGAACCCTGGTCAAGTTGATTTAATAAAGATCCAAATGAGAGAAATTGACAGAGCTAGTTCTAGAGCCTGGAGTGGGAAGAGGAGAAGGAGGAGGAGGGGGTAAAGACAGTGCTGGCTGGGACAGGCGCAGACAGAGAGGAGCGTGGGAAGAGAGAGGATAGGACTAGGCGTAGGAGGGACATGCAGGATACAGGGGCCAAGGGCTGTGAATCACTAACCATCAGAAACCTTGTCTGAACAAGTTCTGTCTTGTTTTGCTTCTTTATTTGACTGAAGGTGTTTGGTTTCACTACGGATTAAGACATATCCAGTTGTAGACTCAACTTTCATGGCCATTTCCAACCCCTCCAAAAACACCCACTGTTGTGTTCGGTAGGACATAGCGTAACATAATGTTTTGCAACAGACAACAAAAATGTGTGTTATTTTTGGGCAAGATCAGGTAATAACTGCTAATGCATTTTTTTTTTAAAGATCCTACTGAACAAGTCCCAGGTGTAGAACAGAACATGCCTACATGGTAAAACGTACCTGCTGTGGTGTTGCAAGAGCCCCTAACTGAACACATTTATGAAATGTGTGATTACATAACGACAAACGGTCATTGCAGGGCTATTTAGTTTAGTTAACTCTGGGTACACAGTAAGTGGTGCTGTTTGTCCAAACAGACACAACATAGTTGGACTTTTACCGTCCGTTTTTGGGGTCAAAGTTACGAGAAATGTCAACAAAAAAGGAGCCAGAGTACCAAAACTCTACACAGCATGTGTACATAACCACTACACAACCTCTACACAACACACATACAGAAAAACTGCACAACATCTGTAGACAGCCTCTACACAACATGTGTACACAACCTTTAAACAACATATAAACAATCTATACACAACACCTGTAAACAACACCCTCGTGATCTACTCTTAAAATGTTAACCAAAACTGGGTTTCTAGAGACAACTACAGCATATGTGAAGGATTGTGTTGCATGAAGAGTGTTTATGAATACTGTAGTGTATGAAGATATTGTACTAGCTGTGATTTAAAACTGTCACCAGAGGGCAATGTCTCAGTTGCCTGTGAGTCATTCTAGATAACCTAAAAGATTTAAGCAGTTTGCAGATGAAATGTTTGCTCAGAAATAGGAGCAAGTATGCTGACTTGTATTTGATCAGACATGAATAGGCTAATCTAAAAGGTTGTCATTCTACTGTGACAAAAGGCTCATTGAGAATAATTATACTGTGACCAGAACATACCTGCAAAGAATCTACAGCCGCGACATACGCATTGGCTTGTTCACATTGGGCACACGCCCTGCTACAAGGTGTGGATCATTGACAGCAAGCACTCTCACCTACAGTATGTTTACTGTACCTCACTGTGTTGTTTCAATGTATCTGGGGGTAAACACAGATTTTTTTGAGAGAGAGATTCGTCTTCATGTATCAACCATTATCATGATTGGATCAGAGAGACAGAAGGGTCACGTGGGAATATCCAGATATTGAGATGATGGAAGTCAACTCAATGTGACAGACTGTCAGAAGCTTGGTGATCACTCCCAATGGCCTTTATATCCCAAAGAAATGGCCAGTTAACGTCTTCAGTTCTAGTGGTTAGAGCGTTGGGCCAGTAACCGAAAGGTTGCTGGATCGAATCCCCGAGCTGACAAGGTAAAAATCTGACGTTCTGCCCCTGAGCAAGGCAGTCAACCCACTGTTCTCCAGGCGTCGAAGACGTGGATGTTGTTTTAAGGCAGCCCCCAACACCTCTCTGATTCAAATGTGGAAGACACATTTCAGTTGAATACATTCAGTTGGACAACTGACTAGGTATCCCCCTTTCACTTACTACAGTAACGATGTCTGCCTATTGAAATGGATGGTGGGAAAGCTCTCTGGTGAGACGAGTACAGTTATAATCATTTCATTAGTGGACGATCACCAGATCTGGCAGAGGTGAAAGTGAATGGAGATTTCTCTCCCACACTGGCTTAATATAATTACGCATATCTGACATCTCACAATAAATCTGATAAATTACGTTAGAGATGTGATTGACTAAAACAATGAGCAGATTTAGTCTGGGGGGAAAGCACAGCAGACTACAAAACAAGAAAAAACACAACTCACAAAACAACATCAAGAAGAACATCAACACGTTGCAAAAGGTACAACAAAAAAGTAAACTAACTGATTGAATCCTAGTCAACACTATACTCCTAGGTCAACCACACACACCACTAGACAATTCCAGAAATTCCACTCCTGGGGTTGACAGTTAAAGCAGGTTTTAGCAGGTTGCTCATCAGATCATCAAACAAGGCCACAACTTTGCACGAGTGCATGGAACACGTGCATGGCCCATGCTTCTTACTCCATGAACATACAAAGCACAAACTAGCAACCACTAACACATTCTTAGCACTATAGCAAAGCACATGGTAAGATAAGGCTAATATTTCTGTCACTTGCACACAGAGCACAAATGCCTGATTGAAAAATTAATTTGTGGAGGGTGTCCACGCCTTCTGAACAATGCTCTCCAAGCAAAATAATGACACCAGGAAGCGTGCTGTTTGTGGTAAGAGTTACAACATCATGAGGGAGTTCCTCAAATCCTGAAATCTTAAAGAATATTAATCTTGCAAGAAACAAATGGTTCAAGTTATATTCTGTAGTTATCACTAGTTAACCTATGCAGGATAATTTAGTAGCATTCTTCTTTTACATATGACGCTTCAGTCACAAAAACAATGTGAATGTCCTCACCTATCCACACTGCAGGGATCCACACAGGACCGGTTGCAAAAGAGTGTGTTCTCTTTAGGAGTCCAGCCTAGAGAGGAAGCCTGACTCGACCTCAGCAGGAGGTCCTGGGATGAAGCTCAACCAATGATAACACAGTAGCTGCATCACATGGACTACAAATTAATTGTGAACCATTAGAGGGCCTCTAGGCAGAGCTGCATGCTGGGGACTAGGTAAAAAGCTAGTGCAGTTGAGTGACCACAAGTGGCCCAACCGTGGAGTTGCTTCTTGGTAGCCTGGTGAGCCTTATGACATAGCTGCTGGACCATTTTAAAATCCATAATGTTTTACTCTTAGTGCCTTGCAAAACTATTCAGACCCCTTGGATCACAAAGTGGGACAAAAATGTATTTAATTGTCATTTTTTTGTCAATCTATACAAAATACTCTATAATGTCAAAGTGGAATATTAAAAAAAAAAAAAAAATCTACAAAATTCATAACTAAAATATAGTCATTGCATAACTATTCAGCCCCTTTGTTGAGCCAAGCCTAAATTAGTTCAGGAGTCAAATTTGGCTCAACAAATCACATAATAAATTACATGGACTCACTCTGTGTGAAATAATAGGGGTTGACATACAACATCTCTAAGGCCTCTCAGTCAAGTATTGAATTTCAAGCACAGATTCAACTGCAAAGACCAGGGAGCTTTTCGAAAGCCTCATAAAGAAGGGCAGTGATTGGTAGATGGGTAACAATAATAAATCAGACATTGAATATCTCTTTAAGCATGGTGAAGTTTAATAATTACAGTATGCTGTGGGTTACAGTGCCTTCAGAAAGTATTCACACCCCTTGACTTTTTCCACATTTTGTTGTGTTACATACAGCCTGAATTTAAAATGGATTAAACTGAGATTTAGGTCACTGGCCTACACACAATACCCCATAATGTCAAAGTGAATCATGTTTTTAGACATCTTTACAAATGTATAAAAAATGGAAAGCTGAAATATCTTGAGTCAATAACTATTCAACCTCTTTGTTATGGCAAGCCTAAATAAGTTCAGGAGTAAAGATTTGCCTAACAGGTCACATAATAATTTGCATGGACTCACTGTGGCAATAATAGTGTTTAAGATCCTTTTTGAATGACTACCTCATCTCTGTACCCCACAGTGGTGGAAAAAGTACCCAATTTTCATACTTGAGTAAAAGTAAAGATACCTTAAAAGAAAATTACTCAAGTAAAAGTAAAAGTCACCCAGTAAAATACTACTTGAGTAAAAGTCTAAAAGTATTTGGTTTATATGTACTTAAGTATCAAAAGTAAAAGTATAAATAATTTAAAATATCTTATATTAAGCAAACCGGACAACACCATTTTCTTGTTTTTTAAATGTACAGATAGCCAGGGTCACAGTTCAACACTCAGACATAATTTACAAACGAAGCATTTGTGTTTATTGAGCGTGCCAGATCAGAGGCAGTAGGGATGACCAGGGATGTTCTCTTGATAAGTGCGTGAATTAGACCATTTTCCTGTTCTGCTAAGCATTCAAAATGTAATGAGTACTTTGGGTGTCAGGGAAAATGTAAGGAGTAAAAAGTACATTATTTTCTTTAGAAATGTAGTGGAGTAAAAGAAAAAGTAATCAAAAATATAAATAGTTAAGTAAAGTACAGATACCCCAAAAAACTAGTTAAGTAGTACTTAAAAGTATTTTTACTTGAGTACTTTACATCACTGGTACCCCACACATACAATCATCTGTAAGGACCCTCAGTCGAGCAGTGAACTTCAAACACAGTGTCACGTTCCTGACCTGTTTTCCTTTGTTTTGTATTTATTTTAGTTGGTCAGGGCGTGAGTTGGGTGGGTTGTCTATGGTTCATTTTCTATGTTGGGATTTTGTGTTCGGCCTGGTATGATTCTCAATCAGAGACAGCTGTCAATCGTTGTCCCTGATTGAGAATCATACTTAGGCAGCCAGGGTTTCACTTGTGTTTTGTGGGTGTTTGTTCCTGTGGAGGTTTTGTTGCCACACAGGACGGTTTCGGTTTTGTCACGTTGGTTGTTTTTTGTATTTTGAAGTGTTTTTGTTGACTTTCATTAAAATAATGAACACTAACCACTCTGCGTTTTGGTCCGCACCTTCTGTCAGCGAGGACAGCCGTAACACACAGATTCAACCACAAAGACCAGGGAGGTTTTCCAGTGCCTCGCAAAGAAGGGAACCTATTGTTAGACATTAAAGTAGACATTGAATATCCTTTTGAACATGGTGAAGTTATTAATTTCACTTTGGATGGTGTACCAATATACCCAATCACTACAATAGTCCTCACTACAATAGTCCAGTCCTTCCTAACTCAGTTGCTGTAGAGGAAGGAAACCACAGGGATTTCACCATGAATTACAGTTTAATGGCTGTGATAGAAAACTGAGAATGGATCAACAACATTGTAGTTACTCCACAATACTAACCTAAATGACAGAGTGAAAAGAAGGAAGCCTGTACAGAATAAAAATACCACTCTTCATATTTTCAAGCATGGTGGTAGTTTCATCATGTTATGGGTATGCTTGTCATCGACAAGGACTAGGGAGTTCTTTTAGGATAAAAATAAAAGGAATAGGCCTCCCAAGTGGCGCAACGGTCTAAAGGCGTCACTACAGACTCACGTTCGATCCCAGGCTGTGTCACAGCCGGCCGTGACTGGGAGACCCATGAGGCGGCGCACAATTGGCTCAGCATGTCTGGGTTAGGGGAGGGTTTGGCCGGCTGGGATTTCCTTGTCCCATCGCACTCTAGCGACTCCTTGTGGTGGGCCGGGCGTCTGCAAGCTGACTTCAGTCGCCAGCTGGATGGTGTTTCCTCCGACACATTGGTGCAACTGGCTTTCGGGTTAAGCAAGCAATGTGTCAAGAAGCTGTGCGGCTTGGCAGGGTTGTGTTTCAGAGGATGCATGGCTCTCCACTTTCGCATCTCCCGAGTCCGTAGGGGAGTTGCAGCGATGAGACAAGACTGTAACTACCAATTGGATATCATTAAATTAGGGAGGAAAAGGAGGTAAAAGTGAAAAAAAAAAAAAAAAAAAAGGAATAGAGCTAAGCACAGGCAAAATCCTAGAGGAAAACCTGGCTCAGGCTGCTTTCCAACTGGAAGATGATTGCAAATCTCAGCAGGACAATAACCTAAAACAAACAAAAGGCCAAATATACAGTGGAGTTGCTTACCAAGACGACATTGAATGTTCATGAGTGGCCTAGTTACAGTTTTGACTTAAATCTTCTTGAAAAACTATTGCAAGACTTGAAAATGGCTGTCTAGCAATGATCAACAACCAACTTAACAGAGCTTGAAGAATTTAAAAATGAATACTGTGAAAATATTGTACAATCCAGGTGTGCAAAGCTTTTAGAGACTTACCCAGAAAGACTGACAGCTGTAATCGCTGCCAAAGGTGATTCTAACATGTATTGATCAGATGCCTGATCCGAAAATGTGGTCGGAGGCTCCTTAGGGAGGGTGTGACTCAATTGTGGAGCCTCTAGAGGCATGCAGAGACCAATTCTCCATACAGCATCACCGTGCGCCTCCAAAATCGTGAAACAATGCGGAAGGCTCGGTATATCATTTCTCATTTCTCTGACTATCCACATTGACAACTGTCTCCGTGAGCGTTGGAGGGAAAGGGGAGGTAGGGTTGCATGTCCCATAACATCTGCTTCAGTGCCTTGCTCTCTTTATCAGACTGCATCACATCTCCAGGCGTGTTCTAACCCTGAACCCATGCAGCTCGGCCGGACCCGTCTATCTCCAGAGGAGAGGCAGCGGCGTTTCAGTACTAGGAGCGGTCTATTGTGGCCAGGTTGGTCACCTGGTCTCCACTTGTTCCCTGTGTCCAGCAAAAGAGGGGGCTCAGCAGTAGTGGGGGATATACTGTTGAGCCAAATCTCCTGCCCATCATCTCCCAGACCCCTGCTTGAGGCCAACCTTGTGTGGCAGAGCCAGGATTTTCCTCTGCCTGCGCTCATCGATTCAGGCGCTGACGAGAGCTTTCTGGACCGAGGGGTTGTTAAGCAGTTGGTTTTGGACACAGTTCCACTCGCTTCACCTCTGGATGCCAACGCTCTCAATGGAAAGCTACTCTTCCGGGTTTTGGAGAGAACTGTTGCTGTTATCCTGCGTCTCTCTGGAAAGATCAGTTTCCACATAATCAACAGTCCTTACTCCCCTGGTTCTGGGTCATCCATGGTTAAAACTACACAACCCACAGATTGACTGATCCACTGGGAGGGTAACTACTTGGAGTACATTTTGTCATTCCAATTGTCTACATTCTGCCCTTCCACCTGCCTTGTCTGCACCCCAGTCCATTCCTCAACCTCCAGACCTGTCTTCTGTTCCTCCTGAGTATCACGGTCTAGCTCCTGTATTCAGTAAGCACCACACCCCATCTCTGCTGCCTCATCGGCCGTACGACTGTGCTATTGAGCTTCAGCCTGGAGCTCCTCTTCCTAGTAGCAGGTTGTTTAACCTCTCTCGCCCCGAGCAACAGGCCATGGAAGAATACATCCAGGACTCCCTGGCTGTCCGACATGTCAGGCCTTCCTCTCCAGTGGGAGCTGGGTTTTTCTTTGTTAACAAAAAAGATGGGTCACTGAGGCCATGCATAGACTTCCGTGGGTTGAATAGTATCACTGTCAGGAACAAGTATCCCTTGCCTCTCATCAGTGCTGCTTTTGCCCCCCTCCATGGGGCCACAGTGTTTACTAAACTGGACCTCCGGAATGCTTACCACCTTGTCTGCATTAGAGAAGGGGACGAGTGGATAACGGCGTTCAACACATCACTTGGACATTCAGAGTATTTGGTCATGCCTTTTGGTCTCACTACTCACTACTACTCTGTTTTTCAGAGCCTGGTTAATGATGTCCTGAGGGATGTCATTGGGCGATTTTGTTTTTGTCTATGTGGATGACATTCTTATTTTTTCGAAGGCCCTTGAGGCTCACAAGCAACACGTCCACCAAGTTCTCCAAAGGCTGTTGAAGAATAAGCTGTTTGTTTGTTAAGGCGGAGAAATGTGAGTTTCATGTTTCCTGTGTCCTTCTTGGGTTACATTATTGCTCAAGGACAGCTACGAACGGACCCTGCCAAGGTTAGGGCAGTCACAGAGTGGCCTGCACCCGCTAATCTGAAGCAGTTACAGCGTTTCCTGGGGTTTGCCAATTTTTATAGACAGTTCATCCGTGACTACAGTCGTTTGGCAGCTCCTTTTACCTCCACTTCCACTCCATTCCACTGGTCCCCTGAAGCAGAGGCAGCGTTCCAGGAACTCAAGCACCGCTTCACTTCTGCTCCAATCCTTACCCAGCCAGACCCAGAACTCCAGTTCGTCCTTGAGGTGGACGCTTCCGACAACGGAGTAGGTGTAGTCCTGTCTCAATGTTCTCCCTTGGATCAGAAGCTCCATCCTTGTGCCTTCTTGTCCCACAAGCTCTCCCCTGCAGAGAGAAATTTTGGCATAGGTAACCGGGAACTTCTGGCTGTTAAGTTGGCTCTTGAGGAGTGGCATCACTGGTTAGATGGTATGGTTCTTCCCTTCATTGTGTGGACGGATCACAAAAATCTAGCCTACATCCAGACCGCCAAACGTCTGAACTCTCCGCAGGCCAGGTGGACATTGTTTTTTGGAAGATTCAACTTCACACTCACTTATCACCCCGAATCTAAGAATACCAACCCTGACGCCCTCTCCCATCAGTTCACCTCTGACAACACAGGTTCCGAGCCAGAAACCATTATGCCTTCCTCCTGCATCGTTGCTGCTGTCTTCTGGGAGGTTGAGTCCCGTGTTCGTCAGGCTCAGCTGAACCAGCCTGATCCTAGAAAGGGTCCTTGTAAGGCAGTGTTTGTGCCAGATTCAGTTCGTTCTGATGTTCTTCAATGGGCCCATTCTACTCACCTCACCTGTCACATCCGCTCCAGCTACGCCCTCTGGTGTTCATCCGGTGTCTTCTTAACCTGCAGTTACTCCCCCAGTACACACTTCTCTGTCTCTCTGTGTGTGGAGACGGGTGTGCTGGAGTCAGAGCAAATCCCTTCCAGCTGCAACTCGTTCCATAATCAAGACCTCTACAAATACTCAGTCCTGCCACTTCCACTCTGCCAGATCGTAATCTCTGCTCAGTCAGTTATTATTCTAGCCATTTATGATTACTCAAGATCCTGTCACTCTGCTGTGCCTGTTTCCCTGCCTGACACCGTTTATCCTCTCATTGCAGTACCGCTCTGTCTCTGGGTCTTGTCTCCTGTTCCACATCTCACCACCCAACTACCTTGCTCTGGATTTTACTCACCACCACTACCTTGGATTCCCCTCAGGATCTGTTTACCCTGTTCTACTCAGCCAACTCCACCTCAGTCTCCACATCTGGTTTTTCTGCAACACATCCGAGCTTCCCCGGATCTGCACTCCATATCTCTCTGTGTAACAATAAATGTCATCCCTGTTTCCTCATCTGAGTCTGCTCTTGGGTTCCCCGGTGTCGCTCCGGTTAACACACACACACTGTGGTAAGTACATGGGCGGGGGGAAATGCAACCACCAATTTTTCCCTCATTCTCTTCCCTCATTTTGGTTTGATTTTTACATAGCATTGCTGTCCTCAAAGGAAATAGTCCAACCTAAATGTTATAAAACCAACACAAACAATTTCAACCAGCCACAGATAAGATACTACACAAATACATTGAAAACACTATACATGGACACACTATGTAACACCACCAGAAAAGAGAGTGACATATTGACTCTGTGCCACGGTATCCCTCCCTATCCGCCTGATACAGAGCGGAAAAGTTTGCATACCTGAAGTTTAGTTCTGGTTCCACGCCTTATCCGAACAGCTTGAAGTCCATGTCACATTCCTTTTCTATTAAACAGGTTTCTCCGTGTACTTTGTCTAGTAAACGACTGTAAAAACACCATCTTCAATTTTAACCTAAAGGCTATATTGAAGAATATACATTTAAAAAGCATCAGACATGCCCAAAAACATTGTTTTCCCAAAACAGAAGTTCTTCTGTAGTCTGGGGGTGTTTCTGGGCGAATGTGTTACAATTTCCTCTGGATCTTAGGAAACCTTTCTGCTCAAAAGCAAAGAATGCAGTGTTGTGCAACACGGCAGGGAGGGACTTGGAATCTGGCATGATTCCACCAAGAAGGGGAGACACACGCCTATCGGTGTGTTATTTGTTATATTGCTATTATAAAACTATAGGCACATAGAAAAGTACAGAGGGAGGGAGAAAGAACAATAGACAGAAAGCAGGGTAAATCTCATTCCATTCCTTCTTGCTGTAGAAAATTACCTCCAACTGTTAACCACAGCATGACTCAGGTCAGAATCTTTTGTGATTGACTTCACACAGAGAATGTATTGAGTGTGAGTCTCATCACCTTGTAATGTATCACCATCTAGTGGTATCTTAGCAAAGGTATATAATAAACTGGGTGGTTCGAGCCCTGAATGCTGATTGGCTGACAGCCATGGTATATCAGACCGTATACCACGGGTATGACGAAACAGGTATTTTTACTGCTGTAATTACGTTGGTAACCAGTTTATAATAGCAATAAGGCACCTCTGGGGTTTGTGATATATGGCCAATATACCACGGCTAAGGGCTGTGCCCAGGCACTCCGCGTTGCGTTGTGCTAAATAACAGCCCTTAGCTGTGGTATATTGGTCATATACCGCACCCCCTCGGGCCTTATTGCTTAACCATAACATGGTTGAAGGGGTCTCATTTCATTCCACCAAAAATAATGATACAAATATAATTATTGCCATATGTAGGCCTACATGCTAAAATATAATTTTGTGATACTTCTTACTACCTTGGAATCCCTGTGTGACTATTGCTGGTTCACGGGTCACTGATGAACAGGAGTGAATGCTCTTATAGCCTACCAGAACCTTCTGTCGTTGTCACCTCAGCTCCTTATTCTTTATCAGAAATGGATCATGTTCATATAAAAATATTTAATTTTATTTTTGATATTCATTAAAAAATATGTTTTAATAACAATAATACATTGTATACATTCTGTTTAAAGTAAGTCAACTTTTGTTTACACTGTGTAACAAATCAACAGAAAAATAGCCAGCGAGATCACTTGGGAGGTGTTTATGTGGAGCTAAAAGTGGAGCTAAAGGTGCTGTTCTGTCGAGCCAGGAAGTAGTCAGCCTTTCCTCTGGGTTTTAGGAGGAGGTAAAGGAAGACGGAGACCACAGTCAGGAAACAAACAGACCCTGCTACACCCATCATCAGCCATGTGGACCTGGGGTCTGAGAAAGGGAGAGAGCGAGTGAAACACACACACATTTCATGGCTTGCTTTGAGTTTCAATCACATAATCAATGGTACATTTAAGAAATAAGGTCTGAGGAGGTGTGGTATATGGCCAATATACCATGGCTAAGGGTTGCTCTTATGCACGACGCAACGCGGAGTGCATGGATACAGCCATTAGCCGTGCGTGGCGTATTGTCCATATACCACAAACTCCTGAGGTGCCTTATTGCTATATAAACTGGTTACCAACGTAATTAGAGCAGTAAACAAGTAATTTTGTGTCATACCTGTGGTATATTGTCTGATATACCACATGCTTTCAGTCAATCAACATCCAGGACCCAAATTGCCTGGTTTAAAATGATCAATATGTACAGGTTTAATGCATGTATCATATGTTAGTTGAGATGGGCCTACCTTCGACTCTGAACTGTGCAATGACCTCCTGTCTTCCTCCCTGGTTTTGAGTGACACACTTCAGCTCTGCCCTTGTATCCTCCTCACACAGCTTAATGATGTACAGATTCACCTCAACATAACAACCCCCAGCCACTGTGGTTACCCTGGGAACAAAGCAATAATCTTCATTGAGCTTGCTTGCACATTATATTTGTACACAATTAAAGAGACACATGCAATATGTATTACCTCCTCTGACTCAACAGAGCCCGCCCACCAAGGTTGGACGAATCCAATGAATGGCCGTCCACCAACCATGTGACCATTGTGGCGTCCGCTGATTGGCTCCCTGTGAAAACCTGGCAGGATATCTCCAAAACAGAGCCTGGATGTGGTTAGATAGAGGTGGTACAGTTAGAATACTGAGGTAAGCCAAAATCAAAATATAGGTTTTCAAGTTAAACAGAGTATGCATATGTGTTTCACCAACCCAATGGACTTTCAAAGATTGTTCCATTGGCAGGGGACACAATCTTAGGGGACACAACTGCTGGGGCTAAAAAAGGAAAGAAACAGGCGTTAGACAAAGCCAGGACCAAGACTACTACACTAGCCTAAGCATAAGTATACGATCAACAACAAAAGGTGACACACACCAAAAAGCAATTTATGCTTTTGAAGGGGTGAATTGGTCAAAAATAGAAAGTCCTGTTATTGACATTTGTTTTCTGAGCCGCATAACGATAGATCCACTCACATTCCACAGTGCTGAGACCAGAGTTAGGGGTTGGGGTTGTGGCTGGGTCAAAGATGGGCCTGGTGGTCTGAGTGTAGGGAACTGGGTCAGGTACTGGAGAGAGAGGTCCACAGAACACACCACCATTACAAAACATAGTAGACCAATACAGCCGCACATAAGTCAGGAGCATAGCAACTGTCAAAATGGTGGGTTAAAAATATTGAGCAAATGATGGGACAACTATGGAGAGGTATTCACAGGGTTCAGTCAGTGGGTTCTCAGATAAAGCCATAAAGCTGTTGTCGTGCTATGGTATTCCACCTTTTACATTGAGGTTAATGGTCCTGCTGACTGTGTACTGGAGGTTGTTGACGTGGACTCTAAGCTGACAGGTGTAGAGGCCCTGGTCTGCTGGCCTCACGTCTGAGATGAGGATCACGTCTTGTCTCTGTCTTTGGTAGCGCCCACTGCCAAGAGGAAGCACTGTCGGGCTGGAGTCCTGTGTGAATGGAAACAGTTGAGTAAAGAAAACTCCAGACATGCTTTAGCTAGATGGTTCATAGCTAGATGCACAAACTACAAAACAAACCATAAAGGAAGACTGCAATAAAGGTAGCCTATTGTTGGCACACACCTTATACCACTCTATTTCATCAGTCCTGTTGAAGTCCTTTAAATGAGGACATCTGATTAACACATTTCGTCCCACGGCTGTAGAGATGGGATAAGACAACTTCTCAATATCAGTTTGCTTGGTCTCATAAACTTGTAGAGTGATGCTTCCAATTACACATAATGTCTCATTTCTGAAAATGACAGAAGAAAAAGCAATACATATTAAGCACTGATACCAGAGGATATAACCTGTGCTTAGGATATGTTAGATATTCCATGACATTGTCCATGTCAAAATGTAATAAAGTGTTCAACTGACAGACATCAATATACGACAGGTAGACATATTTACATACTGTATATACTACAGTAAAAGTAAGTAACTAAAGGGAAAGCCTTATGCAAATGGCTGTGACTATTTATCTACCTGTAGATGCAGGGGTACTCTCCGGAGTCAGAAGTTCGAGCTGGGAGGAGCCACAGCTGTCGCTCACGCTGCAGGACTCGCCCCTCTTTCCCCTCATCAGGGTCAATGCCCCCCGTCCCATTTCCCTTGGCGATGACATAGGTGTAACCCGCCTTAGCCTGGGAGAATCGTTTGTAGAGGACCCTGTCGAACACAAGGCAGCTTAGGACCACCGCTTCACCCTGGACACGGAACACCTCCGGCTCTGGAGACACCCTGAAACAGCCATCTGGGGAAACACATCACTTACAATCAATAAATGTATACATACAGTGCCTTCGGAAAGTATTCAGACCCCTTGACTTTTTCCAGTTTCTTGGCAATTTCTCGCATGGAATAGCCTTCATTTCTCAGAACAAGAAAAGACTGACAAGATTCAGAAGAAAGTCCTTTGTTTCTGGACATTTTGAGCCTGTAATCGGACCCACAAATGCTGATGCTACACATACTCAACTAGTCTAAAGAAGGCCCGTTTTAATTGCTTCTTTAATCAAGACAACAGTTTTCAGCTGTGCTAACATAATTGCAAGGGTTTTCTAATGATCAATTAGCCTTTTAAAATGAAAAACTTGGATTAGCTAACACAACGTGCTATTGGAACACAGGAGTGATGGTTGCTGATAATGGGCAACGGTATGCCTATATAGATATTCCATAAAAAAATCTGCCGTGTCCAGCTACAATAGTCATTTACAACATTAACAATGTCTACACTGTATTTCTGATCAATTCGATGTTATTTAAAAAAAGAAAGTGCTTTCCTTTCAAAGACAAGGACATTTCTAAGTGACCCCAAACTTTTGAACGGTAGTATTTAAAAAAACAAAAAACAGAAATACCTTATTTACATAAGTATTCAGACCCTTTTCTATGAGACTCGAAACTGAGCTCATGTGCATTTTGTTTCCATTGATCATCCTTGAGCTGTTTCTACAACTTCATTGGAGTTCATCTGTGGTAAATTCAATTGAATGGACATTATTTGGAAAGGCACACACTTGTCTATATAAGGTCCCACAGATGACAGTGCATATCAGAGTAAAAACCAAGCTATGAGGTCGAAGGAATTGTCCGTAGAGCTCCAAGACAGGATTGTGTCGAGGCACAGATCTGGGGAAGGGTACCAAAACATGTCTGCAGCATTGAAGGTCACCAAGAACACAGTGGCCTCCATCATTCTTAAATGGAAGAAGCTTGGAACCACCAAGACTCTTCCTAGAGCTGGCCTCGCGGCCAAACTGAGCAATTAGGGGAGAAGGGCCTTGGTCAGGGAGTTGACCAAGAAACCGATGGTCACTCTGACAAAGCTCTAGAGTTCCTCTGTGGAGATGAGAGAAACTTCCAGGAGGACAACCATCTCTGCAGCACTCCACCAATCAGGCCTTTATGGTAGAGTGGCCAGACGGAAGCCACTCCTCAGTAAAAGGCACATGACAGCCTGCTTGGAGTTTTCCAAAAGGCACCTAAAGACTCTCAGACCATGAGAAACAAGATTCTCTGGTCTGATGAAACCAAGATTTTGTCCTGAATGCCAAGCGTCACATCTGGAGGTAACCTGGCATCATCCCTACGGTGCAGCATGGTAGTGGCAGCATCATGCATTTGGGATTTTTTTCAGGAGCAGGGACTGGAAGACTAGTCAGGATCGAGACAAAGATCAACTGAGCAAAGTACAGAGAGATCCTTGATGAAAACCTGAACGCTCAGGACCTCAGACTGGGGGCGAAGGACCCTAAGCACACAACCAAGACAACGCAGGAGAGGCTTCGGGACAAGTCTCTGAATGTCCTTGAGTGGCCCAGCCAGAGGCCGGACTGGAACCCGATCGAACATCTCTGGAGAGACTTGAAAATAACTGTGCAGCAACCCTCCCCATCCAACCTCACAGAGCTTGAGGGGATCTGCAGAGAATGGGACAAACTTCCCAAATACAGGTGTGCCAAGCTTGTAGCGTCATACCCAAGAAGACTCAAGACTGTAATCGCTGCCAAAATATAAACGTAATATTTCCGTTAATTTTTTTATAAATTAGCAAACATTTCTAAAAACCTGTTTTTGATTTGTAATTATGGGGTAATGTGTGTAGGTTGATTACATTTTTTTTTCTCATACATTTTAGAATAAGGCTGTAACCTAACAATGTGGAAAAGGTCAAGGGGTCTGAATACTTTCCGAAGGCACTGTACATTCTTAGGAAAAAGTCATAGACCAGTCACATTCATATATAGACGCAAATGTGTGAGAGAGAGGGAGAGAGAGCGAGAAAGAGAGACAGATACACACACACACTTACCTATCATAGGTAGCGGAGGTAGTCGTAGTCCACAGGCAGAGCGAGCGATGAACAATGCCGAGAGCAGATGGAGGATAACCATGGCATACTGGAGGAATAATAACATATGTGTAGACCTTGCATCCAGAGTGTTGTTATAATCACATGCTAAATTTGTAATGTTGGAGTGTGTCTGAGATCAGGAGAGACACTTTTCACTTCTCTTAAAAAAGTAATGTGACATAAAATCCTTTTTGACACACCCACACAGACAGAAGTCGCTGACAAAGGGGTAGCTCTGATGAAAAACAGAACTCCGAGGGTAAAACCCGATATCTATCTATACTGCTGGAAGTTATAAAAAAAGTGTGTTGTCAAAGTTTCAGTTCAGTAAATGATATAACAGCAAATGTTCAGCAGGAATGTGATTTGATGTAATTCTGAAGTCAGCTGATCTAATAGAAGAGTACCTGCTCTCTGCTTCTCATGGAGAGACTAATAATATCAGTAATATACATTTATTCTAGAGCTGCACCCAGGTAGACATGGTCTAATATAAATACACAGTGTACAAAACATTACGAACACCTTCATATTCAGTTTGCCTTTAGAACAGTCTCAATTCGTAGGGGGCATGGACTCTACAAGATGTCGAAAGCATTCCGCAGGGATGCTGGCCCATGTTGACTGCAATGCTTAAAGTTCCTAAAGTGTTCTTTATTCTAAAGTTCCTAAAGTGTTCCTTATTCTAAAGTTCCTAAAGTGTTCCTTATTCTAAAGTTCCTAAAGTGTTCCTTATTCTAAAGCACTAACCCCAGCTTGCTCTATGTACACACTACTGAATAGAATCAGTACTCACGTTTGCCCAGGTGACCATGATGGTGCCAGTGATGAGGTAGTGACAGTGGCTCTGTTCCAGTAAATCCACACCACCAGAGTGAAGAAGACACAGTGGACCTCTGAGTGTGACATGTTCCTTCTTATATACAGTATATGTGACTGTCAGTCAGACTAGCCGCTTCCGGAAAATTCTAAAGATTTCCCTCCCAGCGTAGAAATTTCTGACGTTTCCCAATAAAATGGACAGCTCAGCTCATGATGAAGACATCTCACCACTTCCAAAACAAAAAACCCACACACACACTAACACACATGAGTACAAACATACACAAAGACAATAAGGTATGTTTGGCTTGTACTGTACAAATGTACTCGTATATATTTTCCAACTTAACCCAATATTGGTTGACCTCAGTTTGATTAACTGCTTTGTAGTAGTAGACAGACATCGGGTATAACTGTTTACATCTGTTATTTTCCTCTTCCCTTAGACATCTGCTGTTTAAACATGTTTGCTTTATGAGAACACAGGCATGTTATACTGTCACACTGAGGAAATAAACAGCAGTTTAAGCAATCCAGTTCACTAACAAAGTGCAAAGATTAAAACAGAAGGGATGAAAAGCAGTTGTGTCTGTCTGTGTAGATTGCTGCAATTGTAACTGAACTCCCATAGCTGTGGGGTGTGTGTGTCTGTGTGCATGAGTATGTGTGCAGCCACATACATGTCCACCATGTGACTAAACTGTTAGTTTTCTTGGTGTTGGGTGTCATATGCCCATCAAATTCCCCAGGATACTTACCAGGTGAGTGACAGCACGTATAGTTAGGCGTCTGACTCACTGCATGTCTCAATTCTGTAGTAATAAGCATGCTATTAACCAAGATTAGTCTCATATTAGTCACCATGTTGGAAGATAGTATCTGTCCCCACTGTGCTGATCCTAAGTGCCAACTAACTCAGTGTATTGTAGTCACGCACAATCATCTGCTCCAACAAATATTTGTTAACAATGGGGAGTGATGCATCATCTCTAGGACGGCAGTAGGGTTCAGTGACTTGTAGCGGCCATTGACTAAGCGTCATTGCATGTTTTGGGAACTCTCCAACTAGATTGGTTTTGATACGACTCGGCTAACATTAACACTGAATCCTATTGAAGAGCAGGGGCTGATATCCCAGAAACCGTGATGTCATAGATCAACTCTATTTATTCCTATTCATGAGGTCACCGGGTGCAGTTGGAGAAAATAGAGAGGGAATAATATATGAAAGAAAGAGGATGACGATGCGTCTCCAGACGTAATGGTTTTTCTGAAACAGACAAAGCTACCTTACATAAGTTAAAGTTAAGTAACATTTTCTGTTCAGAAACATGACATTATCGTGACTTCTCCTTTCCATCTGAGCTTTCACAACCACACACCAATCCAGATTCATGTCTACCACCTACACACTCGCCTCAAACAAACCTTAAGAGATACACAGTTACACAATACTTATAACATAGATATTGTATATTAAAGAACAGCTACAGACCTTCATGACACTGGCTCTACCATCCCTAGTACCAAATCTTTAAGTGCAGGTCTGGTATATTCCACCCACTTCCTTGCAGAAGTTGAGTTATGGACAGTTTAGTAAACACATAGAATTTCTTTAGATGAACAAGGCCATCATAATATAAATTCCAGGACATACACTATTTAAACAAAAGTATTTGGACACCCCTTGAAATTTGTGGACTTGGCCATGTCCGCCACGTCCGTTGCTGACAGGTGTATAAAATCGAGCACACAGCCATGCAATCTCTATAGACAAACAGTTGACCGAGCTGCTTCATGAAATGGGTTTCCATGGCAGAGCAGCCGCACACAAGCCTAAGATCACCATGCGCAATGCCAAGTGTTGGCTGGAGTGGTGTAAAGCTCGCCGCCATGGAACTCTGGAGCAGTGGAAATGTGTTCTCTGGAGGGATGAATCACGCTTCAAATCAAATCACATTTTATTGGTCACATACACGTGTTTAGTAGATGTTATTGCAGGTGTAGTGAAATGCACCATCTGGCAGTCCGACGGACGAATCTGAGTTTGGCGGATGCCAGGAGAACGCTACCTGCCCCAATGCATAGTGCTAACTGTAAAGTTTGGTGGACGAGGAATAATGGTCTGGGGATGTTTTTCATGGTTCGAGCTAGGCCCCTTAGTTCCAGTGAAGGGAAATCTTAACGCTACAGCATACAATGACATTCTAGACGATTATGTGCTTCCAACTTTGCGGCAGCAGTTTGGGGAAAGCCCTTTCCTGTTTCAGCATGACAATGCCCCCATGCAAAGTGGGGTCCATACATAAATGGTTTGTTGAGATCGGTGTGGAAGAACTTGACTGGCCTGCACAGAGCCCTGACCTCAACCCCATCAAACACCTTTGGGATGAATTGGAACACAGACTGCGAGCCGGCCCAATCGCCCTACATCAGTGCCTGACCTCACTAATGCTCTTGTGGCTGAATGTAAGCAAGTCCCCGTAGCAATGTTCCAACATCTAGTGTAAAGCCTTCCCAGAAGAGTGGAGGCTATTATAGCTGCAAAGGGGTGACCAACAGGCAAACCTGGGAAAATGATGTAGAGAATTATACTCCAGAAAGTTTTTAAATTACTTTCGTTTATTCAAAGAAAAAAAAACTTCAGGAAAATACAGGACTTCCTGTCATACATAGAGAGGACATAAATTAGAGTAGCATGGCAGAAACACTGGAGAAAAACACCCAAGCCTGACTGACATCCAAGCCTGCAGGAAACGGACTGTACATCACTACAATGTCCCCACAACGCTGGATTAATGTTATGGGAACATCTGGAAAATTAAATATTGCATGTGTATTCTTTATTGTGTTGTGAGTTGGTTATTTGAGAGAAGAAAAAAAAATGGCATCATTTAGGATTTATTGACTAAAATAACGTTCAATACAAAACAAGCAGAAAAAAAAAAAAATCAGAATCAAACATAAATATTATGATGCACATTAGTGTAACAAAACATTGCCTCTGTAAACATTTCAATTTTCTCGACCTAACGTAAGCATTATAATATTCAACCACTGCAGAGTACATAAACTTACAGAAACCATTATTAAGCTTCTTAACCAAGTTAAAATTTAAGAATACAAAATGCTTCAAGTGAGATCAACGAAGTGGTTTTGTATTTTTTTATTTTTTTTTATGTTGCCATCTTAGCACTTTTTTAAAACGTGAAATCAGCAAGCGACTGCTTTTCAGATTGCAAAAATGTATTTTTTCCCCATTAATAAGAATATCAATAATCATAATCTTAATAAAGTAACTTATGCCACTAATGAAGGCCTTGATGCAACCAGAAAGACATAGTGGGTCAGCATTGGGAGGCTATTAAACACACACATACAGCATTGGGGTTCGCTCTTCAAACTGGTTTCTTTTTCCATATTCAAGAATTTGGCTCGTGAAACAATTCTGTGACAGGTAATTTGCAATGCCTTTCCCACAGCTCTACACACATCATAACATGACTGTTAGTACGAGAAAGACCCAACTCAGAGATCATTGACCCACTGTCGAACACATAGTCAGTGTACAGAGTCTGTCCCCTTGGGTGAAATAGCTTTGATCCATCACCACCATTAAAACACAGTTGTGTTCTGTGGGAAAACTAGGAAAATCCTCCTCAAGATAATAGCCTGTTGTTGATGTTGTTGTTGGTCACCATGGTCAACGAAGGTTAGATACACTGTTGTGGGAGAGCCGTAGCAGGGGATATTGCAGTTAATTGAATAGTCTTCTTCACATATCTGTACAGACTATAACCTTTAACAGTGAAAAAAAGGATTCAGCCCAAAGTGGGTTTCCGTCATGAACACCTTCAGACGAGAGCTGTAGAATCACAACGGTCAGGTCAATGGTGCTCTGGCTCCTGGTGACCAGACTGCTCTCCTCTGATTTGAAACAAGTTGTTTTGTATTGTATTGCCTTCCATTGATTGATAAGCTGACATTGCACACGATGGACAAACGTACCGCGCTCAAGACGACTTAGCTAAGCGTGGTCATGTTGTTTACAGTTACACTGAGGACTAAGCCCTGTTGGTGAATAAGGTTGATTAGGCTACTGTGAGCATACTGGCCCCACAGAAAACTACTATAACCTAGCAACGTCTCAACTCAGAGCTGCTCCCTCTCCAGCTCTGATGCACTTTAAAACATTGAGTTTGTGAAAGGAAAATCAACATCTTTAATAGAGGCGCCATCATTTAGTATTCACTTGTGTTACTTTGAAATTGAACATCGAAATCAATCACTTGTGACAAGGAACACAAATAGAAGTCTCATGCCTTTGACCACCACACAGTATACTTCTTTCTACATTCTTGACACTTAGTGCACCTCATTCATGAAAAGATACAAATGAAAAACAAAAAGCTGAAATATCAAAAGAACAATAAAACACTGTTTTGTTCCATCCACTGACTAGGAGTCCATTGAGTTGTGCTGACCATGTGTAACCTTTCTGCTACAAAAACGTACATCAACACCCCTCCTCTCTCATCTATTGGCCCCTTTACAACCACACACACACACACACACACACACACACACACACACAATACTATCACCTTACCCTTCTCCTCCACTCTCTTTTATTATATCTGTCTATTCCCATCCGGACCATGTCCTCCATCCTGGACCCTCTGATGGTCCAAGCCGGATCACCGAGGGATCCACTACCATGACCACTGAAACTACTATGGATTAAATTAAATGTTATTATACATAGACATTGTTTCCTTTATCTAACCCACCCACTCTAACTCCTAAAACACTTCAAAGTGTTGTGGGTTGGAATAAAATCAAGCAAACTGGAGACTGTGCAAATGTGATTTTAGAAAATAAGGTAAAATAAATATTAACTCCACATAGTTTCACTTTTTTTAGGGAATTTATAATAAAAAATACTAGTCTGAAGTCTGAATCTGGATAAAACCCTTTTCTTTGACCCCGCCCATTAAAATACTGTAGCTGTCTTAACTGTATCAACACACAGTCCAGCTGAGTCCTCTCAGATACTACCAGATTTACGGTAAAACGCCTTGGCCCCTTCCACCTTCTGTCATCATGGCATAGAACAAATTGGCTCCCTTGCTCGACTTCTCTATTCCCGCCTCCTCCATGACTGACAGCTTCAACCCCCCCCCCCCCCCCCCCCCCTGCCCCCTTGCAGTCAGCAATCATTGCACCAAACAGAAAAACATTTACATACACTACTGTAGCATTAACACTGTATGCTCCACCCTTGCTCCTCCCTCGCCAAGGAAAAGGGTGGGGTGGAGGGGGGTTCCTGAAATACGAGCAGAAGATGCAGAGAGTAGTTAGTAAACTTCAAGCCCACAGCACAGTCAGTAACTAGGAACGACACACACAGAGGTCACAGGTGTTCAGGGCAACGACCCCGCACAGACGTGTCCACAATCAGTTGAGCACCACAGCGGGGCAAACCGTTCCCCCCTTTATTTTTGTTGTTTTATAATCAATTAACTTAATTTTGAACAATTCTCATATCTGGTATTCACGGCTGGGGAGACAGCATCTGGATGTTGTATGTATCCTCAATATAACATGATGCTCCGGGTCGAAGGTCGTAGCTAAGACGGAGATGGTTGGCTTTTGTCCGTTGGCATCACAGAACGTTGGGTAAAACGTGGTTGGTTGGTTTCCAGTGTAGAGGGGGCATTCTCTACCAGCTGAGCAGAGAGGTACGCCCCAGTGTCATAAAGTACACCTGGCTGGCTCCTCCGGACCGCACCGAGGCAAAGAACACCTGCGGATGGAAACACACACAAACACGTCAATAAATAACTAAACTAATCAGTGACACATCATCAATGATACATCATAAAGGTAGGGGTGAACTTCTTACACAGAGATGCATACGACCATCATGTTTTTCTGATTGAGTCATTTACAATCACTGATCCATTGTAACAAAGGAAATCAAGACGTGTGTCGTCATGTTAATATTTCGTACACAATGTTTAATAGCGGATGGTTGTACATCTGAGTCCATAGAGGTGTGCTCAGGTGTTCCGCAAGGTTCTATTTTGGGCGCACTGTTGTTCATTTTGTATATCAACAACATTGGGGATCTTATTGAAACAGCGGATGTTCATTTTTATGCAGATGATACCGTTCTTTATTCAAGTGGTAGTAGTTTATCTTTGGCTTTTGAAAATGCCCAAAGAGCATTTAACATCATACAACAGAATCTGTATGATTTAAAGCTGGTTCTATATTCAGGTAAAACAAAATGCATGGTATTTTCAAATGCCAGGTATGTTACTTATCATGTCATTGCTACATTGGCTGGACATACTATAGAGCAAGTTAAAGTGTACAAATATTTGGGTGTGTGGGTTGATGATAAGTGGATCATGCAGCCCTCAAGTTCATTACAAATCAAAAACGTCTAACACATCATTGTGAGATCATTGTGATCTCTACAGCGCTGTTGGCTGGTCATCATTGACCTTGCGTAGGCTTAAACACTGGTATACACTGATTTATAAGGCCATATTGGGTAAAATGCCATTTTATCTCTGTTCTTTTGTAGTCAGGTCGGTAAATAAATATAAATTACGGTCCTATTCTCATTTACTTCTAACAGTACCAAAAATTAGAACAGGTCATGGTAGAAATAGTTTTAGTTACTTAGCACCATGGTCCTGGAATTCTCTCCTGAACATTTTAACATTTATTTCCATTGGTGGAGTTTAAACACTTGATCGATGTATATATCATAGAAGAGTAATTGTTTTTAGGCCAGCTGTTTTTAGTCAAGACTTTCGTGTTTTTAACGTAAAATGATTTTGTTATACTGTATGTGTGTTTATAGTTTTGTTTAATGTTGTGTTAGTGTATGTAAGTTGTTTTGTCTGAAACGTTGTTCCCCCTGCTGCTATTGGACCAGGTCTCTCTTGGAAAAGAGATGTTATCTCAATGAGAAAAACCTGTATAAATAAAAGGTAAAAAATGAATCATAAGAAAACAGTTGTCACGCCCTGGCCTTAGTTATCTTTGTTTTCTTTATTATTTTAGTTAGGTCAGGGTGTGACATGGGGGATGTATGTGTTTTGTATTGTCTAGGGGTTTTGTATGTTTATGGGGCAGTGTCTAGTCTAGGTGTATGTATGTCTATGGTTGCCTAGATTGGTTCTCAATTAGAGACAGCTGTCTATTGTTGTCTCTGATTGGGAACCATATTTAGGCAGCCATATTCATTAGGTAGTTTGTGGGTGATTGTCTATGTCTATGTCAGTTGCCTGTGTCTGCACTGTTTAGCTTTAGCGGCACTTTTGTTTAGTTTGTAAAGTGTTCTTCATTTTCGTCTTCAATAAATAGAAGATGTATTGTTATCACGCTGCGCCTTGGTCCTCCTCTCTTCCACCATATAACGATCGTGACAATAGTGAACCCCATGCAGAGAATTCCTGTATATGCAGTCAGTAATACAACCCAAACAAGGTATGGTAAAGCCCTAGCTATATATATACAGTGGGGAGAACAAGTATTTGATACACTGCCGATTTTGCAGGTTTTCCTACTTACAAAGCATGTAGAGGTCTGTAATTTTTATCATAGGTACACTTCAACTATGAGAGACGGAATCTAAAAAAAAAAAATCCAGAAAATCACATTGTATGATTTTTAAGTAATTAATTTGCATTTTATTGCATGACATAAGTATTTGATACATCAGAAAAGCAGAACTTAATATTTGGTACAGAAACCTTTGTTTGCAATTACAGAGATCATACGTTTCCTGTAGTTCTTGACTAGGTTTGCACACACTGCAGCAGGGATTTTGGCCCACTCCTCCCTACAGATCTTCTCCAGATCCTTCAGGTTTCGGGGCTGTCGCTGGGCAATACGGACTTTCGGCCCCCTCCAATGATTTTCTATTGGGTTCAGGTCTGGAGACTGGCTAGGCCACTCCAGGACCTTGAGATGCTTCTTACGGAGCCACTCCTTAGTTGCCCTGGCTGTGTGTTTCGGGTCGTTGTCATGCTGGAAGACCCAGCCACGACCCATCTTCAATGCTCTTACTGAGGGAAGGAGGTTGTTGGTCAAGATCTCGCGATACATGGCCCCATCCATCCTCCCTTCAATACGGTGCAGTCGTCCTGTCCCCTTTGCAGAAAAGCATCCCCAAAGAATGATGTTTCCACCTCCATGCTTCACGGTTGGGATGGTGTTCTTGGGGTTGTACTCATCCTTCTATTCCTCCAAACACGGCGAGTGGAGTTTAGAGCAAAAAGCTCTATTTTTGTCTCATCAGACCACATGACCTTCTCCCATTCCTCCTCTGGATCATCCAGATGGTCATTGGCAAACTTCAGACGGGCCTGGACATGCGCTGGCTTGAGCAGGGGGACCTTGCGTGCGCTGCAGGATTTTAATCCATGACGGCGTAGTGTGTTACTAATGGTTTTCTTTGAGACTGTGGTCCCAGCTCTCTTCAGGTCATTGACCAGGTCCTGCCGTGTAGTTCTGGGCTGATCCCTCACCTTCCTCATGATCATTGATGCCCCACGAGGTGAAATCTTGCATGGAGCCCCAGACCGAGGGTGATTGACCGTCATCTTGAACTTCTTCCATTTTCTAATAATTGCGCCAACAGTTGTTTCCTTCTCACCAAGCTGCTTGCCTATTGTCCTGTAGCCCATCCCAGCCTTGTGCAGGTCTACAATTTTATCCCTGATGTCCTTACACAGCTCTCTGGTCTTGGCCATTGTGGAGAGGTTGGAATCTGTTTGATTGAGTGTGTGGACAGGTGTCTTTTATACAGGTAACGAGTTCAAACAGGTGCAGTTAATACAGGTAATGAGTGGAGAACAGGAGGGCTTCTTAAAGAAAAACTAACAGGTCTGTGAGAGCCGGAATTCTTACTGGTTGGTAGGTGATCAAATACTTATGTCATGCAATAAAATGCAAATTAATTATTTAAAAATCATACAATGTGATTTTCTGGATTTTTGTTTTAGATTCCGTCTCTCACAGTTGAAGTGTACCTATGATAAAAATTACAGACCTCTACATGCTTTGTAAGTAGGAAAACCTGCAAAATCGGCAGTGTATCAAATACTTGTTCTCCCCACTGTATATATATATATATTTTTTTTTTTTCACCTTTATTTAACCAGGTAGGCTAGTTGAGAACAAGTTCTCATTTGCAACTGCGACCTGGCCAAGATAAAGCATAGCAGTGTGAACAGACAACACAGAGTTACACATGGAGTAAACAATAAACAAGTCAATAACATGGTAGAAAAAAAAGAGAATCTATATACAATGTGTGCAAAAGGCATGAGGTAGGCAATAAATCGAATAATTACAATTTAGCAGATTAACACTGGAGTGATAAATCATCAGATGATCATGTGCAAGAAGAGATACTGGTGTGCAAAAGAGCAGAAAAGTAAATAAATAAAAGCAGTATGGGGGGTGAGGTAGGTAAATTGGGTGGGTAGTTTACAGATGGACTATGTACAGCTGCAGCGATCGGTTAGCTGCTCGGATAGCAGATTTTTAAAGTTGTTGAGGGAGATAAAAGTCTCCAACTTCAGAGATTTTTGCAATTCGTTCCAGTCGCAGGCAGCAGAGAACTGGAAGGAAAGGCGTCCAAATGAGGTTTTAGCTTTAGGGATGATCAGTGAGATACACCTGCTGGAGCGCGTGCTGCGGGTGGGTGTAGCCATCGTGACCAGTGAACTGAGATAAGGCGGCACTTTACCTAGCATAGCCTTGTAGATGACCTGGAGCCAGTGGGTCTGACGACGAACATGTAGCGAGGGCCAGCCGACTAGGGCATACAGGTCGCAGTGGTGGGTCGTATAAGGTGCTTTAGTAACAAAACGAATGGCACTGTGATAAACTGCATCCAGTTTGCTGAGTAGAGTATTGGAAGCTATTTTGTAGATGACATCGCCGAAGTCGAGGATCGGTAGGATAGTCAGTTTTACTAGGGTAAGTTTGGCGGCGTGAGT
The DNA here is from genome assembly GCF_045679555.1 of Salvelinus alpinus. Taxonomy (NCBI): domain Eukaryota; kingdom Metazoa; phylum Chordata; class Actinopteri; order Salmoniformes; family Salmonidae; genus Salvelinus; species Salvelinus alpinus. The sequence goes on along the minus strand of NC_092105.1, from coordinate 27,061,876 downwards.
GAAGGAGGCTTTGTTGCGGAATAGAAAGCCGATTCTTGATTTGATTTTGGATTGGAGATGTTTGATATGAGTCTGGAAGGAGAGTTTGCAGTCTAGCCAGACACCTAGGTACTTATAGATGTCCACATATTCTAGGTCGGAACCGTCCAGGGTGGTGATGCTAGTCGGGCGTGCGGGTGCAGGCAGCGAACGGTTGAAAAGCATGCATTTGGTTTTACTAGCGTTTAAGAGCAGTTGGAGGCCACGGAAGGAGTGTTGTATGGCATTGAAGCTCGTTTGGAGGTTAGATAGCACAGTGTCCAAGGAAGGGCCGGAAGTATATAGAATGGTGTCGTCTGCGTAGAGGTGGATCAGGGAATCGCCCGCAGCAAGAGCAACATCATTGATGTATACAGAGAAAAGAGTCGGCCCGAGAATTGAACCCTGTGGTACCCCCATAGAGACTGCCAGAGGACCGGACAACATGCCCTCCGATTTGACACACTGAACTCTGTCTGCAAAGTAGTTGGTGAACCAGGCAAGGCAGTCATTAGAAAAACCGAGGCTACTGAGTCTGCCGATAAGAATATGGTGATTGACAGAGTCGAAAGCCTTGGCCAGGTCGATGAAGACGGCTGCACAGTAATGTCTTTTATCGATGGCGGTTATGATATCGTTTAGTACCTTGAGCGTGGCTGAGGTGCACCCGTGACCGGCTCGGAAACCGGATTGCACAGCGGAGAAGGTACGGTGGGATTCGAGATGGTCAGTGATCTGTTTGTTGACTTGGCTTTCGAAGACCTTAGATAGGCAGGGCAGGATGGATATAGGTCTGTAACAGTTTGGGTCCAGGGTGTCTCCCCCTTTGAAGAGGGGGATGACCGCGGCAGCTTTCCAATCCTTGGGGATCTCAGATGATACGAAGGAGAGGTTGAACAGGCTGGTAATAGGGGGTGCGACAATGGCGGCGGACAGTTTCAGAAATAGGGGGTCCAGATTGTCAAGCCCAGCTGATTTGTATGGGTCCAGGTTTTCCAGCTCTTTCAGAACATCTGCTATCTGGATATGGGTAAAGGAGAAGCTGGGGAGGCTTGGGCGAGTAGCAGCGGGGGGGGTGGGGCTGTTGGCCAGGGTTGGAGTCGCCAGGAGGAAGGCATGGCCAGCCATTGAGAAATGTTTGTTGAAGTTTTCGATTATCACGGACTTATCAGTGGTGACCGTGTTACCTAGCCTCAGTGCAGTGGGCAGCTGGGAGGAGGTGCTCTTGTTTTCCATGGACTTTACAGTATCCCAGAACTTTTTGGAGTTAGAGCTACAGGATGCAAATTTCTGCTTGAAAAAGCTGGGCTTTGCTTTCCTGACTGACTGCGTGTATTGGTTCCTGACTTCCCTGAACAGTTGCATATCGCGGGGGCTCTTCGATGCTATTGCAGTTCGCCACAGGATGTTTTTGTGCTGGTCGAGGGCAGTCAGGTCTGGAGTGAACCAAGGGCTATATCTGTTCTTGGTTCTGCATTTTTTGAACGGAGCATGCTTGTCTAATATGGTGAGGAAGTAACTTTTAAAGAATGACCAGGCATCCTCAACTGACGGGATGAGGTCAATATCCTTCCAGGGTACCCGGGCCAGGTCGATTAGAAAGGCCTGCTCGCAGAAGTGTTTTAGGGAGCGTTTGACAGTGATGAGGGGTGGTCGTTTGACCGCGGACCCGTGGCGGATACAGGCAATGAGGCAGTGATCGCTGAGATCTTGATTGAAGACAGCAGAGGTGTATTTGGAGGGCAGGTTGGTCAGGATAATGTCTATTAGGGTGCCCATGTTTACGTATTTAGGGTTGTACCTGGTGGGTTCCTTGATGATTTGTGTGAGATTGAGGGCATCAAGCTTGGATTGTAGGACTACCGGGGTGTTAAGCATATCCCAGTTTAGGTCACCTAACAGAACAAACTCTGAAGCTAGATGGGGAGCGATCAATTCACAGATGGTGTCCAGGGCACAGCTGGGAGCTGAGGGGGGTCGGTAGCAGGCGGCAACAGTGAGAGACTTATTTCTGGAGAGATTCATTTTTTAAATTAGAAGTTCGAACTGTTTGGGCATAGACCTGGAAAGTATGACAGAACTTTGCAGGCTATCTCTGCAGTAGATTGCAACTCCTCCCCCTTTGGCAGTTCTATCTTGACGGAAAGTGTTATAGTTGGGTATGGAAATCCCAGAATTTTTGGTGGCCTTCCTAAGCCAGGATTCGGACACGGCAAGGACATCAGGGTTGGCAGAGTGTGCTAAAGCGGTGAGTAAGGCAAACTTAGGGAGGAGGCTTCTGATGTTGACATGCATGAGGCCAAGGCTTTTTCGATCACAGAAGTCAACAAATGAGGGTGACTGGGGACATGCAGGGCCTGGGTTTACCTCCACATCACCCGAGGAACAGAGGAGTAGTAGGATGAGGGTGCGGCTAAAGGCTATCAAAACTGGTCGCCTAGAGCGTTGGGGACAAAGAATAAAAGGAGCAGATTTATGGGCGTGGTAGAATAGATTCTGGGCATAATGTGCAGACAGGGGTATGGTGGGGCACGGGTACAGCGGAGGCAAGCCCAGGCACTGGGTGATGATAAGAGAGGTTGTATCTCTGGACATGCTGGTCTCAATGGGTGAGGTCACCGCATGTGTGGGGGGTGGGACAAAGGAGGTATCAGAGGTACGGAGAGTGGAACTACGGGGTCCATTGCAAACCAAAACAATGATAATGATAACTAGCCTGAACAACAGTATGCAAGGCATATTGATATTTGAGAGAGACATACAATAAGGCATAAAGTGATTGCAGGTCTTGATTGGGAGAGCTAGCTAAAACAACAGGTAAGATAACAGCAGCTAGTCCACTAACACAGCAACAACAGGTAAAAATGGCGACGACTAGGCAGAGAGGGTCGGATTAACTACACACAGATCCTGAGTTAAAGCACAGAGCCGACAGATAAAACACAAATAAACAGGATGGAGTACCGTGAATTAATGGACAGTCAAGCAGGCATCAGCTATGTAGCCAAGTGATCATAGTGTCCAGGGGGCAGCCGTAGATGGAGCAGGGAGGCCTCCACTAAGCTAGCACGCGGCGTTTAAAGTTAGTAGCCCGGGGGGTGGTCTGCTCAGACGGAGGGGGTCTGCTCAGACGGAGGCCGGTTGAGGGCACAGCGGATGGGGTATTCGTCTGCAGACCAGACGTGGTCGTGTCGACAGAGAATCCAAGCCGGATGGCGATGGCGAAAGAGAGGTTGTGAATTGTAGAATTGTGTTTGCTAACTGGTGCTAGCTTCGTGGCAGTGGCGCTAGCTGCGCTAGCTGCAAGCTAGCTGTGAGGATCAGAAGTAGTGGCTCAGGGATTACGGCAGGAATCCGGCGTTGTTGTCGAGAGACAGTCCGATGCTGGTAAATTGGTGAGTAATATCCAGGCTAATAACAGGGCTGGTGTCTGTGCAGAAGGTAAAAGCTGCTAGCAGCGGCAAAAAATGGCTAAATTAGCTTGTAGCTGATTAGCTGGTTAGCTACTGGGGGTTCTTGAAAGTGTTCCAAAGTTAAAAAATAATAGCGATTCCGTATCACATTGGGTGAGGTAGGTTACCGGAAGGTATAATCGAATTAAAAATAGAAAAGAGATAGAAAAAAAATGTTAAAATATATACAAGAAATACGAAAAAATACGAACGTACACGAGAGGACTAAAGAAACACGTCTACACTGCTACGCCATCTTGGATATCAAACATCAAGAAGTCTAACAACTTCCCAAAAGTATATACACTATAATACAAAGGTATGTGGACACGCCTTCAAATGAGTGGATTCAGCTATTTCAACCACACCCATTGCTGACAGGTGTATAAAATCGAGCACCCAGCCACACAATCTCCATAGACAAACATTGGCAGTAGAATGGCCTTACTGAAGAGCTCAGTGACTAGAGCTGCCCAGGTCAACTGTAAGTGCTGTTATTGTGAAGTGGAAACGTCTAAGAGCAACAACGGCATAGTCGCGAAGTGTTAGGCCACACAAACTCACAGAACGGGGCTGCTGTTTTTCAACTGGACAATGACCCAACACACCTCCAGGCTGTGTAAGGGCTATTTGACCAAGAAGGAGAGTGATGTAGTGCTGCATCAGATGACCTGGCCTCCACAATCACCCAACCTCAACCCAATTGAGATGGTTTGGATGAGTTGGACCGCAGAGTGAAGGAAAAGCAGCCAACAGGTGCTCAGCATATGTGGGAACTTCTTCTAGACTATTGGAAAAGCATTCCTCGTGAAGCTGGTTGAGAGTATGCAAAGCTGTCATCAAGGCAAAGGGTGGCTACTTTGAAGAATCTAAAATATATTTTGATTTGTTTAACAATTTTTTGGTTACTACATGATTCCATATGTGTTATTTCATAGTTTTGATGTCTTCACTATTATTCTACAATGTAGAAAATAATAAAAATAAAGAAAAACCCTTGAATGAGTAGGTGTGTACAAACTTTTGACTGTTACTGTAAATTAGAGTAGCATGGCAGAAACACTGGAGAAAAACACCCAAGCCTGACTGACATCCAAGCCTGCAGGAAACGGACTGTACATCACTACAATGTCCCCACAACGCTGGATTAATGTTATGGGAACATCTGGAAAATTAAAACATTCCATGTGTATTAAAATAAATAAAGTGAAATCAATTCATTAGGCCCTAATCTATGGATTTCACATGACTGCGCATACAGATTGGTCACAGATACCTTAAAAAAAAGTGGACCTCAATCTCATTGCAGTATTTTTGTGCATTCAAATTGCCAATAGATAAAACGCAATTTTGTTCATTGTCCGCAGTTTATGCCTGCCCATACCATAACCCCACCACCACCATGGGGCACTCGCCCACAAGACGCCATATACATGGTCTGCGGTTGGGAGGCCAGTTGGACACACTGCCAAATTCTCTAAAGCTACGTTGGAGGTGGCTTATGTTGGGGAATGAACATTCAATTCTCTGTCAACAGCTCTGGCGGACATTCCTGCAGTCAGCATACCAATTGCACACTCCCTCAAAAATGTAGAAATCTGTTGCATTGTGTTGTGTGACAAAACTGCACATTTTACAGTGGCCTTTTATTGTCCCCAGCACAAGATGCACCTGTATAATGATCATGCTGTTTAATCAGCTTCTTGATGTGCCACACCTGTCAGGCGGATGGATTATCTTGGCAAAGGAGAAATGCTCACTAACAGGAATGTAAACAAATTAGTGCACAAAATTTGAGAGAAATACGCTTTTCGTGAGTATGGAATATTTCTGAGATGTTTTATTTCAGCTCATGAAACATGGGACCGACACTTTACATGTTGTGTTTCTATTTTTGTTCAGTGTAGAATTTGGTGATTCTCAGAAACACTATATTGGGCTCCCGAGTGGCGCAGCGGTCTAAGGCACTGCATCTCAGTGCTAGAGGCATCACTACAGACACCCTGGTTTGAATCCAGGCTGTATCACAACCGGCTGTGATTGGGAGTCCCATAGGGCAGTGCACAATTGGCCCAGTGTTGCCTGGGTTTGGCCGGTGTAGGCAGCCATTGTAAATAAGAATTGTGTGACTTGCCTAGTTAAATAAAAGGTACAAAAATATTAATTTCTTCCAGATATAGAAACTTAAAATGATATTGGGATTTTATAACTAACCAATGAGTGCCTTGGAGTTTTTTCAACCTCACATAATGTCTGTACATCTTTCCCATCAGTGAGAGACTATAGGAAATGGGGAAACTACGGCTAGACTAGCTCTCTCCACCAGTTTAGCTGCTTCTGCTTTGTGGTTGGTCCCACTCATCTAACATACTAGCTAGTTCAGCTCTTAATTGGTGTGTATAACAGAAATCCAACAGAGGCTAAAAAGTTTCCGAACATGAAATACAAAAAGGCACCAAAAACCTTATTTTGCCATTCTTAATGAAGCAGGGGGTATAGTTGGTGTATAGCTGTGCATTACTCTGCCTACTCCACTGGTCAACAAAGGAGAGTGAAGGGTCAGAAACTAGCTTTGATGGCCACTTTAGCCTAATTGCTGTCTGTCTAAAAATACCCTATGTTTCAATGGAATGATTGATCGATTGATAGACTCAGTGAATGGGGTCCCGAGTCTGCTTGGGACACAGGATGAGTCAGCGCTTTGTGACACACTAACAGGAGACAGAGCTCTGAGAGGGACAGAGTTATTAGTGTAAACAGCCCTCAACCTAGGTAATTACCTCCAAGTGTATCTGTGTGTGTGTGTGTGTGTGTGTGTGTGTGTGTGTACGTGCCAGGTTTTCCGTTAGGAAAATGTGGCGCTGAACATTTGACAGGCAACATTTTAATTTATCGGACAATTGAGAAATTTACCGGACCCATACGCATTGGTGTGTAACCTGATTAGGGTGTCCACCCACGGGGCTTAGAATGACAGAAATCACATTTAGAATATGGTAATTCATGTTAACAGAACATGCAAGTCGAGGATAGCCTACGTCAATCTACTATACTAGAAAAGTTTAGGCTACCGATTTTATTGGTCAGCTTATCGAGAAAGAAATAGCCTATTCAAAACAGATTCTGGGACAGTTGTGGGATGATAGATCCCAAATTCATACAACCAGTTACATAAGTTACATTTTTATTTATCTGATTTTCATTTTTTTTTGTATCGGACAAAAGCCAGTTATTACCGTCTAACGGAAACACTGGTATGTGCATGTGTCTAGGGGTCTAACCTTGTCATTCCTCTCACACAGGAACTTGAGTCTCTGGGCTCTCTTGTGCATGAAGACCCCGTCCAGGTGTCCGGTCTCCACAGACCTGATCTCTATGGCCTTCTCCCCCCAGCCCATGATCTGGTTAGAACGGATGTAGGCTATAGAGAAAGACAAAGAGGGGGACAGGGGGGTGAGTGGGTGGTATGACAACCGAGTTAACATGTTCAAACACTTAATTTAAGGACCTATTGTGTGAGTGTGTATGTGTATTTGTACGTGTGTGTGTGTCTCCACCTACCCACAGAAGTAGGCATCTCGCCCCACTGCAGCACCACGTCCTTGGTGATGCGTCCATAGGTGTTGACATAGACACCCTCGTCCTCGTAACACACTAGCAGCTCAATGCCATCTGTGTTGGGCAGGATGATGATGGCATGGGACTGGATACTGGTCTGGATCTACAGAGGGAGACAGAGGGAGAAGGTTGAGAGAAAGAGGGGGAACCATGTTAATTCAATAATGTTAATTCAATAGTGAAGTTATCCATGGAAAAATAGAGGAAAAAGAGAAGGGGATGAGGGAGGAGGTTACATAGACACTAGTGGTTTTTTTTACATGGGTGGGCAGGTAGATGTCGTAGACTGCCCCCGAGTCCACGTCGACGGCATGAAATCCGTTACTGGAGCCATAGATGACCTTTAATCTCTGACCTTCCTCCACCGTCAGGTCAACCAGCAGGGGCTTGTGCACCAGGTCACCAAACGACTGCAGGGGTCAACCAGGGGGCAAAGGTCATTCACATACAGTAGTGTGTGTGTCATTGTATGATTGTCATAACAATTCACAATAGCTGCATAACTGATTGAATAGATGGAAGTGACTAGCTCCCATAGGTATCTTAGGTTTCCTTAATGTTCACCTTGAAAGCCATGAACTTGTGGTAGGGCTTTGGTGCCCATGCATAGACCTCCACCGAGTTCTTCAGGGCCAGAACCAAAAACTTGATCCTCTCGTATTTCACTGGGAAATAAAACAGTTGGGATACATGAGGAAGATGTCATAAGAGGGACCAACTGACAGGGTTAATTCAGAGCATCCTCAAGACTTTTAATGACAGTATCAAAATCAAATCAAATTTTATTTGCCACATGTGCTAAATGCAACAGATGTAGACGTTACCGTGAAATGTGTGCAAGCAATGCAATTTTAAGAAATGTTTTAAAAGGAGGGGGGGTAATTTCATTAATTGTTCAGCAGTCTTATTGTTTTTAAGTTCTCTGTCCCAGTACTATTATTAGTAGGAGATGTAATTCTACCAAAATATTTTTAGCTGACATAATATTACAGTCTTATTATCTTACTCAGAGAAGTGACAGAATTGGGACATGGCGTTCGCTGGGTAGACCGAGGGTATTTCGTATTAGGAAGCAATTGTATACTTTCCCACAAAAAAAGTATACACGATTCTATGGCTTAAACTCATGGGCAGAACATAGATGGCGTGACTGACAGCTCTGACAGAGAGGCGGGGTTTACAACAGCAAATTCAGGACTTTGGCCTGTGACATCACTAATCTGGGGAGATGGAGCGTGAGACAACGCTCTGGTCTCGTCTCTTCCGGGAAGTTGATGTACCTATCATTGCAAAACTCTGACTTTTTCTCTTCCATGTTGCAGTCATGACATGACGTGCTGTGCCAGTGTATTATGCACCCTACTCAGGCTGTCTTTAAGATAGTGATTCTAACATAGTGGATGAAGACCAACTGAGAGAAAACATTGTTTGGTTCATTTGGAGGGTCATATGAAAAATCAACAGTCTTTGGTGGTTCCTAAACATGTTGTGCAGACACATGACCATAGCATCAATTTCTATGAAAAAACTGTCCTAAAAAAATGAATTTTCTCCCCACATCATAACGTTCCATCCTTTTAACCCTACTGGCCAGATGCATGTTGAAGATGGAACGTACCAACTTTGTAGTGCACAGCGCCCTCCAGGTCTCCCACAGTGACCCAGCCCTGTTTCTTCTCCACCTCAGGGTCGTTGTGCAGGATCTTGTTCCTCAGCCAGGACAGATAGTAAACACGCAGCTTGTTTTTCTTGCCTGCACGAGACAGGGTCAGACAAAGGGAATAGTCAAGGGTCTGGGTACCTACAATGCACCTACGATACAGTATCTAAATGTAATGGCACAGGGGTGAAGTTTCCCATAGGTACAGGTCCAGGATCAGCTTCCGCTCCCCAAAGCCACCATTAGTGTGGGCCATGCCAAACTGACCCAAGATCAGTGTGTAGGGGGACCTTCATCCTACTTCCATGCAATGGGTGGAGAGAGGATGTTTTATTGTACAAACTTATTGCAATGAATGGAGGTACACTATATATACAAAAACCGTGTGGACACCCCTTCAAATTAGTGGATTCGGCTATTTCAGCCACACCCGTTGCTGACAGGTGTAGAAAACCGAGTACACAGACATGCAATCTCCATAGACAAATATTGGCAGTAGAATGGCCTTACTGAAGAGCTCAGTGACTTTCAACGTGGCACCGTCATAGAATGCCACCTTTCCAACAAGTCAGTTCGTCAAATTTCTGCCTTGCTAGAGCTGCCCCGGTCAACTGAGAGTGCTGTTATTGTGAAGTGGAAACTTCTAGAAGCAACAATGACTCAGCCGCAAAGTGGTAGGCCACAAAAGCGCACAGAATGGGACCACTGAAGTGTGTAAAAATCTTCTTCCCTTGGTTGCAACACTCACTACCGAGTTCCAAACTGCCTCTGAAAGCAACGTCAGCACAAGAACTGTTTGTCAGGAGCTTCGTGAAATGGGTTTCCATGGCCGAGCAACCGCACACAAGCCTAAAATCACCATGCGCAATGCCAAGCGTCGGCTGGAGTGGTGTAAAGCTTGCCGCTATTGGACTCTTGAGCAGTGGAAACGTGTTCTCTGGAGTGATGAATCACGCTTCACCATCTGGCAGTCCGACGGACGAATCTGAGTTTAGCGGATGCCAGGAGAACGCTACCTACCTGCCCAAATGCATAGCACCAACTGTCAAGTTTAGTGGAGGAGGAATAATGGTCTGGGGATGTTTTTCATGGTTCGGGCTAAGCCCCTTAGTTTCAGTGAAGGGAAATCAACACTACAGCATACAGTGACATTCTAGATGGTTCTGTGCTTCCAACTGTGTGGCAACAGTTTGGGGAAGGCCCTTTCCTGTTTCAGTATGACAATGCCCCTGTGCACAAAGCTTGTCCATTCAGACATTTTTTGTCGAGATCGGTGTGGAAGAACTTGACTGGCCTGCAGAGCCATGACCTCAACCCCATCGAACACCTTTAGGATGAATTGAAATGCTGACTGCGAACCTGACCTAATCGCCCAACATCAGTTCCCAACCTCACTACTGCTCGAGGCTGAATGGATGCAAGTCCCCGCAGCAATGTTCCAACATCTAGTGTAAAGCCTTCCCAGAATATAGACCAACTCCATATGACATGATTTTGGAATGAGATGTTCGACGTGCAGGTATCTAAATACTTTTGGTCATGTAGTGTATTATGGAGATATTGGAGTTTTCCCCCAAGTATTGAATTATTTGTTTCAATTGTGATTGACATTATGGATACTAGGACAGAGGATCTGACAGGCTCTGTATTTCTGCACAACCTGTACTGTATATATTTGACAACAAGTTGCAACATAATGGAAAACTGTGTTTGTGAATGTACATTGAGGTTGTGGGCAATTTAAAAGACAAATAACATTTTCGGTGAACTGACCAACAAGTCGTCACACACAACTTTCATACTCATCTACTGAGAATGATGCAGTACAACGACAATGGCTTGAAGGATAAAACGTAAGTATTTCTATCTACGCTAAAAATGGAAGAAGCAACGTCAAATTGTCTCCATGTCTCATGAGCATGGACCCTTTCTTTCCTTCATTGCAATATGACATCAATCTGACAGATGACACTGCAATCAGACCGCAATCTGTGTGTGTTTACATCATGGAAACCTTTGTGTGTGTGTGTGTGTGTGTGTGTGTGTTTACATCATGGAAACCTTTGTGTGTGTGTGTGTGTGTGTGTTTTCATCATGGAAACCTTTGTGTGTGTGTGTGTGTGTGTGTGTGTGTGTGTGTGTGTGTCAGTGGACATGCACTACATGTATACATTGAGTGTACAAAACATTATGAACACCTGCTCTTTCCATGACAGACTGACCAGGTAAATCCAGGTGAAAAAGATATGATCCCTTATTGATGTCATCTGTTAAATCCATTTCAATCAGTGTAGATGAAGGGGAGGAGACAGGTTTAAGAAGGATTTAAGCCTTGAGACAATTTAGACATGGATTGTGCATGTGCCATTCAGAAGGTGAATGGACAAGACAAAAGGCGCACCGGTTTGCATCAACAACTGCAACGCTGCTGGGTTTTTCACACTCAACAGTTTCCCGTGTGTATCAAGAATGGTCCACCAGCCAACTTGACAGAGCTGTGGGAAGCGGTGGACTCAACATGTTCTTAACGTTTTGGACACTCAGTGTATGACGTCCTACACTAACTGTCCATTTACTCAATTTCCTCTGTCTGTTGTGACATCCGACGCAACACTGGGTGACACAGACCAGCGAGCGTTGGATGGTTGCTACAGTCAATTATGTGACCACAGCACAGGAAAGAGAAGCAGGAACCTACAGACACTATGTCTGCTTTGCACGAACGGTCTCAGAGAGATCACTTAGACCCCTTACGTCTGTGTGCATGTCTGTTTTTCCGTCAATCAATCAAATGTATTTATAAAGCCCTTTTTACATCAGCAGATGTCACAAAGTGCTATACAGAAACCCAGCCTAAAACCCCAAACAGCAAGCAATGCAGATGTAGAAGCACGGTGGCTAGGAAAAACTCCCTAGAACCTAGGAAGAAACCTAGAGAGGAACCAGGCTCTGAGGGGTGGCCAGTCCTCTTCTGGCTGTGCCGGGAGGAGATTATAACAGAACATGGCCAAGATGTTCAAATGTTCATAGATGACCAGCAGGATCAAATAATAATAATCACAGTGGTTGTAGAGGGTGCAACAGGTCAGCACCTCAGGAGAAATGTCAGTTGGCTTTTCATAGCCGAGCATTCAGAGTTCGAGACAGCAGGTGCGGTAGAGAGAGTCGAAAACAGCAGGTCTGGAACAAGGTAGCACGTCTGGTGAACAGGTCAGGGTTCCTTAGCCGCAGGCAGAATAGTTAAAACTGGAGCAGCAGCACGACCAGGTGGACTGGGGACAGCAAGGAGTCATCAGGCCAGGTAGTCCTCGTCCAAGGTGGCTTAGCAGTTCAGACGTCTTTTTCTGTTCCGTATTGTTCGTGTCCTGTATATATATATATTTACACCTTTCTTCGCATATCTTTTATCTATTTTATTATCCAAGAACTCAACTACAAAAGCTTTCCTGCAAAAGCTTTCCTGCAACCCGCTTCACCAATTACAAAAAGTATTATTTACCTCAATCTGAAAATCCATCGTGGAAGCTAGCCAGGGGCTAATTCAGAAGCTAGCCTGAAAGCTAACCAGAAGCTACTCCGATAGCTAGCCAGAAGCTAATCTGTAGCTGCCCCGAAATTAGCCGGTTTGCTGGCTAGCGTTGGTGTTTCAGCTGCCCACGTTTAGTGGTCATCAGCTATTCCTTTAGCTCGATAATCTACCGGCACTTTTGTGCAACGCGACTCGGACCGGAGCATTCCGGGACTCTTTTTCTCTCAGTTTCCCCGGATTCCAGCCGCAGGCTCTGGACACTTGTACCTTGATTTCGCAGCTAGCTAGCTGCAAACCGTGTGACTATTGGCTTACGTCGACCCCGGAGCAAACTCTAATCATTCTGGAGCTAGCCAGCTGAGGAGTTCCATCACCATCCGGACCCGTTTCTTTTGTTGCTGCTGCAGATACGGAACCCCACCGGGCCTTCACGACTGACTGCCGCGACTGACTGCCGACGTTATCTGCCCGAGGGATTTATCCAACTGGCACCTCCGTCCCGACGTTACCTGAACGCTCATCTGAGGCCCGCTAATCGTTAGCTGTCTTATCGGCTGCTATTTGAACAAGTATATTGGACAACTATTATTATTATTATTATTTATTTATTTTATTTTTTCCTTGGGTCACTATATCTATTTTGCCAATTTGGATTGATCCCCTCTACCACACGGAACCCCACTACACGGAACCCCACTAACCTACCGACGGAAACGCACGAGGTATCTACAAACAGACCTCCATCCTATGCTGCTACCGATAGCCATATACCCGGCCAGCTGTCTGGATCGCCACGACCCCAACCAACCTCTACTCACTGGACCCTTATTGATCACTCGATTAGCATGCCTCTCCTTAATGTAAATATGCCTTGTCCATTGCTGTTCTGGTTAGTGTTTATTGGCTTATTTCACTGTAGAGATTCTAGCCCTGCTCTCTATACCATATCCAACCTCTCAGTTCCACCACCCACATATGCGATGACATCACCTGGTTTCAATGATGTTTCTAGAGACAATATCTCTCTCATCATCACTCAATACCTAGGTTTACCTCCACTGTATTCACATCCTACCATACCTTTGTCTGTACATTATTCCTTTAAACTATTTTATCGCCCCCAGAAACCTCCTTTTACTCTCTGCTCTAGTAGCTCTAGGCGACCAATTCTCATAGCTTTTAGCCGTACCCTTATCCTACTCCTCCTCTGTTCCTCTGGTGATGTAGAGGTGAATCCAGGCCCTGCAGTACCTGGCTCCACTCCTATTCCCCAGGCGCTCTCTTTTGATGACTTCTGTAACCGTAATAGCCTTGGCTTCATGCATGTTAACATTAGAAGCCTCCTCCCTAAGTTTGTTTTGTTCACTGCTTTAGCACACTCTGCCAACCCGGATGTTTTAGCCGTGTCTGAATCCTGGCTTAGAAAGACCACCAAAAATTCAGACATTTTCATCCCCAATTACAAGATTTTCAGACAAGATAGAACGGCCAAAGGGGGCGGTGTTGCAATCTACTGCAAAGACTGCCTGCAGAGTTCTGTTATACTATCCAGGTCTGTTCCCAAACAATTTGAACTTCTACTTTTAAAAATCCACCTCTCTAAAAACAAGTCTCTCACCGTTGCCGCCTGCTATAGACCACCCTCTGCCCCCAGCTGTGCTCTGGACACTATATGTGAACTGATTGCCCCCCATCTATCTTCAGAGCTCGTGCTGCTAGGCGACCTAAATTTGAACATGCTCAACACCCCAGCCACCCTACAATCTAAGCTTGATGCCCTCAATCTCACACAAATTATAAATGAACCTACCAGGTACCACCCCAATTCCGTAAACACGGGTACCCTCATAGATATCATCCTAACAAACTTGCCCTCCAAATACACCTCTGCTGTTTTCAACCAAGATCTCAGCGATCACTGCCTCATTGCCTGCATCCGTAATGGGTCAGCGGTCAAACGACCTCCACTCATCACTGTCAAACGCTCCCTGAAACACTTCAGCGAGCAGGCCTTTCTAATCGACCTGGCCGGGGTATCCTGGAAGGATATTGATCTCATCCCGTCAGTAGAGGATGCCTGGTCATTTTTTAAAAATGCCTTCCTCACCATCTTGAATAAGCATGCCCCATTCAAGAAATTTAGAACCAGGAACAGATATAGCCCTTGGTTCTCTCCTGACCTGACTGCCCTTAACCAACAGAAAAACATCCTATGGCGTTCTGCATTAGCATCGAACAGCCCCCGTGATATGCAACTTTTCAGGGAAGCCAGAAACCAATATACACAGGCAGTTAGAACAGCCAAGGCTAGCTTTTTCAAGCAGAAATTTGCTTCCTGCAACACAAATTCAAAAAAGTTCTGGGACACCGTAAAGTCCATGGAGAATAAGAACACCTCCTCCCAGCTTCCAACCGCTCTGAAGATAGGAAACACTGTCACCACCGACAAATCCACTATAATTGAGAATTTCAATAAGCATTTTTCTACGGCTGGCCATGCTTTCCACCTGGCTACCCCTACCCCGGACAACAGCACTGCCCTCCCCTCTGCTACTCGCCCAAGCCTTCCCCATTTCTCTTTCTCCCAAATACAGTCAGCTGATGTTCTAAATGAGCTGCAAAATCTGGACCCTTACAAATCAGCCGGGCTAGATAATCTGGACCCTTTCTTTCTAAAACTATCTGCTGAAATTGTTGCCACCCCTATTACTAGCCTCTTCAACCTCTCTTTCGTGTCGTCTGAGATCCCCAAAGATTGGAAAGCAGCTGCGGTTATCCCCCTCTTCAAAGGGGGGGACACCCTTGACCCTAACTGCTACAGACCAATATCTATCCTACCCTGCCTTTCTAAGGTCTTCGAAAGCCAAGTCAACAAACAGATTACCGACCATTTCGAATCCCACCACACCTTCTCCGCAATGCAATCTGGTTTCAGAGCTGGTCATGGGTGCACCTCAGCCACGCTCAAGGTCATAAACGATATCGTAACCGCCATCGATAGGAAACAATACTGTGCAGCCGTATTCATTGACCTGGCCAAGGCCTTTGACTCTGTCAATCACCACATCCTCATTGGCAGACTCGACAGCCTTGGTTTCTCTAATGATTGCCTCGCCTGGTTCACCAACTACTTCTCTGATCGAGTTCAGTGTGTCAAATCGGAGGGTCTGTTGTCCGGGCCTCTGGCAGTCTCTATGGGGGTGCCACAGGGTTCAATTCTTGGACCGACTCTCTTCTCTGTTTACATCAATGATGTCGCTCTTGCTGCTGGTGATTCTCTGATCCACCTCTACGCAGACGACACTATTCTGTATACTTCTGGCCCTTCTTTTGACACTGTGTTAACAACCCTCCAGGCGAGCTTCAATGCCATACAACTCTCCTTCCGTGGCCTCCAACTGCTCTTAAATACAAGTAAAACCAAATGCATGCTCTTCAACCGATCACTGCCTGCTCCTGCCCGCCTGTCCAACATCACTACTTTGGACGGCTCTGACTTAGAATATGTGGACACCTACAAATACCTAGGTGTCTGGTTAGACTGTAAACTCTCCTTCCAGACTCACATCAAACATCTCCAATCCAAAGTCAAATCTAGAATTGGCTTCCTATTCCGCAACAAAGCATCCTTTACTCATGCTGCCAAACATACCCTTGTAAAACTGACCATCCTACCAATCCTCGACTTCGGTGATGTCATTTACAAAATAGCCTCCAAAACCCTACTCAATAAATTGGATGCAGTCTATCACAGTGCCATCCGTTTTGTCACCAAAGCCCCATATACTACCCACCACTGCGACCTGTACACTCTCGTTGGCTGGCCCTCGCTTCATACTCGTCGCCAAACCCACTGGTTCCAGGTCATCTACAAGACCCTGCTAGGTAAAGTCCCCCCTTATCTCAGCTCGCTGGTCACCATAGCAGCACCTACCTGTAGCACGCGCTCCAGCAGGTATATCTCTCTAGTCACCCCCAAAACCAATTCTTCCTTTGGACGCCTCTCCTTCCAGTTCTCTGCTGCCAATGACTGGAACGAACTACAAAAATCTCTGAAACTGGAAACACCTATCTCCCTCACTAGCTTTAAGCACCAGCTGTCAGAGCAGCTCATAGATTACTGCACCTGTACATAACCCATCTACAATTTAGCCCAAACAACTACCTCTTTACCTACTGTATTTATTTATTAATTTATTTTGCTCCTTTGCACCCCATTATTTCTGTCTCTACTTTGCACTTTCTTCCACTGCAAACCAACCATTCCATTGTTTTTTTTATTTTTTTATTTTACTTGCTGTGTTGTACTCACTTCGCCTCCATGGCCTTTTATATTTTTATTTATTTATACATATATTTGTTTGCCTTCACCTCCCTTATCTCACCTCACTTGCTCACATTGTATATAGACTTATTTTTATTTTTTTCACTGTATTATTGACTATATGTTTGTTTTACTCCATGTGTAACTATGTGTTGTTGTATGTGTCGAACTGCTTTGCTTTATCTTGGCCAGGTCGCAATTGTAAATGAGAACGTGTTCTCAATTTGCCTACCTGGTTAAATAAAGGTTAAATAAAAAATAAAAATAAAGTCCTGAGGCATGGTCCCAGGGCCCAGGTCCTCCGGGAGGGCAGAGAGAGAGAGAATTAAAGGGAGCATACTTAAATTCACACAGGACACCGGATAAGACAGGATAATTACTACATCAGATATAACAGACTGACCCTAGCCCCCCGACACCTAAACTATTGCAGCATAGATACTGGAGGCTGAGACAGGAGGGGTCGGGAGACACTGTGGCCCTGTTCAATGATACCCTCGGACAGGGCCAGCCAGGCAGGATATAACCCCATCCACTTTTCCGAAGCACAGCCCCCACACCACTAGAGGGATATTCGTAGACCACCAACTTACTACCCTGAGACAAGGCTGAGTATAGCCCACGAAGATCTCCCCCACGGTACAAACACGAGGGGGGTGCCAACCCGGACAGGAAGATCACATCAGTGACTCAACCCACTCAAGTGGTGCACCCTTCCTAGGGATGGCATGGAAGAGCACCAGTAAGCCAGTGACTCAGCCCTCGTAATAGGGTTAGAGGCAGAGAATCCAAGTGGAGAGAGGGGAGCCGGCCAGGCAGAGACAGCAAGGGCAGTTCGTCGCTCCAGTGCTTTTCCGTTCACCTTCGCACCCCTGGACCAGACTACACTCAATCATAGGACCTACTGAAGAGATGAGTCTTCAATAAAGACTTAAAGGTTGAGACCAAATCTGCGTCTCTCACATGGATAGGTAGACCACTCCATAAAAATGTTGCTCTATAGGATAAAGCCCTGCCTCCAGCTGTTTGCTTAGAAATTCTAGGGACAATAAGGAGGCCTGCGTCTTGTAACAGTAGTGTACATGTAGGTATGTACGGCAGGACCAAATCAGAAAGATAGGTAGGAGCAAGTCCATGTAATGCTTTGTAGGTTAGCAGTAAAACCTTGAAATCAGCCCTAGCCATGTACGTGTATTAAATGTGTACGTATAGTGTGTGTGTGTCGCACACGTGTTTGAATGTCTGTTTTCCCATCTATGCATAGTAACTGTGTGTGTGTACCTGATATAGTGACCAGGACGTTGAGTCCCTCTAGGACGTCCATCTGTTGGAAGCGGCGTCGGCTGATTAGGGGGTAAACCTTCCCTTGACCGCTACGGTCCAGCAGCATCAGACCACTCTCTGTGCCCACCAGGAGGTTCACTCCTACACACACACACACAGGTTTGCATTTAGATTGCTGTCACCTGGTAGTGAAGACTGATATTACTGTGATAACTACATAGCAGAGATAATTGTGACCACTCACCCCAGAGTGCTGCACACAGGATCTCAGAGTTAAACCTCTTCTTATACTTGCGGATCTCTGGGGTGTCGCTTTGTGGTCGTGTATTGACAGGGTTTACATTGACCACGGAGCCTTTACGCGACGGGTCCGCCCTCAGTGCCTCTGCCAGCCTAGCGTCGTTCCCAAAAGCTGCAGAGGACAAGGAAGGGATTCAGTTGGAAATACAAGCTGATTATGTATTACTATCATAAATATTCAGTTCTGTATATTTAGTATACGTTTCTATAAATGTTCTATATTTATTATACATTTCTATAACGTTTGTTTGGAATAAACGGGTGTTCTCTGGTGTTGCCTCAGAAACGAACACAAGGTTTGTTGACACTGGAGAGAACCACTCAGATACTGCTGATGGGGACTGGTCGCCCAGTAAGAGGGCTGGGGGCAGGGGCTTACCCAAGTTATTGAGAGCGGCGCTGGATGGAGAGACCTGGAGGAGGCGTGGATCAATAAAGGGAGTGAAGGAGGAGGAGGACTTGTGTTTCTGCATGCTGTTGCTGGAAGAATGGCTCTAGAGGAGCAGGTAAATAGAACAACAGACATATAGAATCATTATGTCATTGACTTACCAGCCAACTCCTAGACCAAGGCTACAATGGCAGCAGTTTGTGTACGTATAAACATGAAACACCATTTCCCATAGCTCCATAAATACCACAAAACTAAAAAATAGAAACTGGGGAAGGTGTAAGGAGCATAGAGAAATCAGGTACAGGAAAAACTATTCACAAAATCACACAGTGAATTAAAGTGGAACAGGCAAAAACAAGAAGTATCTATGGTGGTGGGTAAAACAGATGGAATGTTCAGGAAATAACAAAAGTTGAGGAACAAAAACATATCTCAAGGAATGGCTTTTCATGGTAAAATAATGACCTGTGTTTATTCCTGAAATATGCTATGTTGTAGCCTAGTCCTACGAGGGTTTCTGGAAGATGTCTTTAATCATCTGTGACTAAAAGCCACAAATAATAATCAAAATGTGCCTCCGAGGATATGTAAGCCAGCACAACCTAGTCTCAAAAAAAGTCTAAAAATAAGAAATTATGTAAAATTCCAATAACTTGGTCAAAATAAAATAAAAATTAGGGGGAGAAACACCACACCTACAGAGCATGGAGGAAACTAGAGTAGTTGTCGCACTCAGAAAAAAAAAGAGAAAGACCACCAGGTGGCCAGAGAGAGAGATAACCACCAGGTGGCCAGAGAGAGAGATAACCACCAGGTGGCCAGAGAGAGAGATAACCACCAGGTGGCCAGAGAGAGAGATAACCACCAGGTGGCCAGAGAGAGAGATAACCACCAGGTGGCCAGAGAGAGAGATAACCACCAGGTGGCCAGAGAGAGAGATAACCACCAGGTGGCCAGAGAGAGATAACCACCAGGTGGCCAGAGAGGAAGAGAACACGACTAGGTGGTCAGAGAGAGAGATAACCACCAGGTGGCCAGAGAGAGATAACCACCAGGTGGCCAGAGAGGAAGAGAACACGACTAGGTGGCCAGAGAGAGAGAACACCACTAGGTGGCCAGAGAGAGAGAGAGAGAGAAAACACCACCAGGTGGCCAGAGACAAAGAGAGAGAAAGAGAGAGCACCACTAGGTGGCCAGAGAGAGATAGAGAGAGAGAGAAAACACCACTAGGTGGCCAGAGAGAGAGAGCACCACCAGGTGGCCAGAGACACAGAGAGAGAAAGAGAGAGAGCACCACTAGGTGGCCAGAGAGATAGAGAGAGAGAGAGAAAACACCACTAGGTGGCCAGAGAGAGAGAGAGAGCACCACCAGGTGGCCAGAGAAAAGAGAACACGACTAGGTGGCCAGAGAGAGTGAGCGAGAGTGAGAAAGCGAGAGAGAGAGAGAGAGTGAGAAAGCGAGAGAGAGAGAGAGAGCGAGAGTGAGAAAGCGAGAGAGAGAGAGAGAGCGAGAGTGAGAAAGCGAGAGAGAGCGAGAGTGAGAAAGCGAGAGAGAGCGAGAGTGCGAGAGAGCGAGAGTGAGAAAGCGAGAGAGCGAGAGAGCGAGAGAGAGAGAGAGAGAGCACTACCAGGTGGCCAGAGAGAGAGAGAGAGAGCACCACCAGGTGGCCAGAGACAGTGAGAGAGAGAGTGAGAGAGAGAACACCACTAGGTGGCCAGAGAGAAAGAGAGAGCGAGAGAGAGAGACAACACCACCAGGTGGCCAGAGACAGAGAGAGAGAGAACACCACTAGGTGGCCAGAGACAGAGAGAGAGAGAGAGAGAGCACTACCAGGTGGCCAGAGAGCGAGAGAGCACCACCGGGTGGCCAGAGAGGAAGAGAACACGACTAGGTGGCCAGAGAGAAAGAGAACACGACTAGGTGGCCAGAGAGAGAGAGAGAGAGAGAGAGAGAGAGAGAGAGAGAGAGAGAGAGAGAACACCACTAGGTGGCCAGAGAGAGAGAGAGAGAGAGAGAGCACCACTAGGTGGCCAGAGAGAGAGAGAGAGAGACAACACCACTAGGTGGCCAGAGAGAGAGAGTGAGAGAGAGAGCACTACCAGGTGGCCAGAGAGAGAGAGGACTACCAGGTGGCCAGAGAGAAAGAGAGAGAGAGAGAGAGAGAGAGAGAGAGAGAGAGAGAGAGAGAGAGAGAGAGAGAGAGCGAGAGAACACCACTAGGTGGCCAGAGAGAGAGAGCACCACCAGGTGGCCAGAGAGAGAGAGAGCACTACCAGGTGGCCAGAGACAGAGAGAGAGAGATCACTACCAGGTGGACAGAGACAGAGAGAGCACCACCAGGTGGCCAGAGAGAGCACCACCAGATGGCCAGAGACAGAGCGAGAGAGAGCACCACCAGATGGCCAGAGAGAGACACAGAGGAGAGAGAGAGAGAGAGAGAGAGAGAGAGAGAGAGCACTACCAGGTGGACAGAGACAGAGAGAGCACCACCAGGTGGCCAGAGACAGCACCACCAGATGGCCAGAGACAGAGCGAGAGAGAACACCACTAGGTGGCCAGAGACAGAGAGAGACAGAGACAGAGACAGAGAGAGAGAGACAACACCACTAGGTGGCCAGAGACAGAGAGAGAGCGAGAGAGAGAGACAACACCACCAGGTGGCCAGAGACAGAGAGAACACCACTAGGTGGCCAGAGACAGAGAGAGAGAGAGAGAGAGAGCACTACCAGGTGGCCAGAGAGAGAGAGAGAGAGCACCACCAGGTGGCCAGAGACAGAGAGAGAGAGAGTGAGAGAGAGAACACCACTAGGTGGCCAGAGAGAAAGAGAGAGCGAGAGAGAGAGACAACACCACCAGGTGGCCAGAGACAGAGAGAGAGAGAACACCACTAGGTGGCCAGAGACAGAGAGAGAGAGAGAGAGAGAGAGCACTACCAGGTGGCCAGAGAGCGAGAGAGCACCACCGGGTGGCCAGAGAGGAAGAGAACACGACTAGGTGGCCAGAGAGAGAGAGAGAGAGAGAGAGAGCACCACTAGGTGGCCAGAGAGAGAGAGAGAGAGAGAGACAACACCACTAGGTGGCCAGAGAGAGAGAGTGAGAGAGAGAGCACTACCAGGTGGCCAGAGAGAGAGAGGACTACCAGGTGGCCAGAGAGAAAGAGAACACGACTAGGTGGCCAGAGAGAGAGAGCGAGAGAGAGAGAGAGAGAGAGAGAGAGAGCGAGAGAGAGAGAACACCACTAGGTGGCCAGAGAGAGAGAGCACCACCAGGTGGCCAGAGAGAGAGAGAGCACTACCAGGTGGCCAGAGACAGAGAGAGGGAGAGAGAGAGAGAGAGAGAGA
The DNA here is from genome assembly GCF_045679555.1 of Salvelinus alpinus. Taxonomy (NCBI): domain Eukaryota; kingdom Metazoa; phylum Chordata; class Actinopteri; order Salmoniformes; family Salmonidae; genus Salvelinus; species Salvelinus alpinus. The sequence continues at coordinate 27,039,955 of NC_092105.1, read as the reverse complement.
TCACTACCAGGTGGACAGAGACAGAGAGAGCACCACCAGGTGGCCAGAGACAGAGAGAGCACCACCAGATGGCCAGAGACAGAGCGAGAGAGAGCACCACCAGATGGCCAGAGACAGAGCGAGAGAGAGCACCACCAGATGGCCAGAGACAGAGCGAGAGAGAGCACCACCAGGTGGCCAGAGACAGAGACACAGAGACACAGAGACACAGAGACACAGAGACACAGAGACAGAGAGAGAGAGAGAGAGAGAGAGAGAACTACCAGGTGGACAGAGAGAGAGAGAACACCACTAGGTGGCCAGAGAGAAAGAGAGAGCGAGAGAGAGAGACAACACCACCAGGTGGCCAGAGACAGAGAGAGAGAGAACACCACTAGGTGGCCAGAGACAGAGAGAGAGAGAGAGAGAGAGAGCACTACCAGGTGGCCAGAGAGCGAGAGAGCACCACCGGGTGGCCAGAGAGGAAGAGAACACGACTAGGTGGCCAGAGAGAGAGAGAGAGAGAGAGAGAGAGCACCACTAGGTGGCCAGAGAGAGAGAGAGAGAGAGAGACAACACCACTAGGTGGCCAGAGAGAGAGAGTGAGAGAGAGAGCACTACCAGGTGGCCAGAGAGAGAGAGGACTACCAGGTGGCCAGAGAGAAAGAGAACACGACTAGGTGGCCAGAGAGAGAGAGCGAGAGAGAGAGAGAGAGAGAGAGAGAGAGAGAGCGAGAGAGAGAGAACACCACTAGGTGGCCAGAGAGAGAGAGCACCACCAGGTGGCCAGAGAGAGAGAGAGCACTACCAGGTGGCCAGAGACAGAGAGAGAGAGAGAGAGAGAGAGAGAGAGATCACTACCAGGTGGACAGAGACAGAGAGAGCACCACCAGGTGGCCAGAGACAGAGAGAGCACCACCAGATGGCCAGAGACAGAGCGAGAGAGAGCACCACCAGATGGCCAGAGACAGAGCGAGAGAGAGCACCACCAGATGGCCAGAGACAGAGCGAGAGAGAGCACCACCAGGTGGCCAGAGACAGAGACACAGAGACACAGAGACACAGAGACACAGAGACAGAGAGAGAGAGAGAGAGAGAGAGAGAACTACCAGGTGGACAGAGAGAGAGAGAACACCACTAGGTGGCCAGAGACAGAGAGAGCACCACCAGGTGGCCAGAGACAGAGCGAGAGAGAACACCACTAGGTGGCCAGAGACAGAGAGAGAGACAACACCACTAGGTGGCCAGAGACAGAGAGAGAGAGAGAGAGAGCACTACCAGATGCAACCAGTTCCTAACAGACCCAGGCCTGAGGGAGGACCAGGGACCATGGGCCAGAAGGAGGCTAAGAGGGACATACCTCCAGTAGCATGCTGAGCTTGTCCAGGGGGCTCTGGGGGGACATTGACATGGTGGGGCTGGTCAGGCTGGAGGAGGAGGGGGAGGAGGAGGCAGAGGAGGAGGGGGAGTGGTGGCTCTGCTGGATCAGGTCAGGCAGGAGGTGAATGCGGCCTGCAAAGCCATTTCTCTCCTGATGGCCTTGGAGACCGGGGTGGCCCTGGAGGGCAGGGTGAATCAGCCCGGGGCTGGGGACAAAGCCAAGGACAGGGCCTTGACCAGGGCTGGGGACAGGTTGCTTTTTGCTGTCACCTGAACTCTGGAAGTAAGAACAGGGGCACACTTTGGGTCTAAGTTTCTTTCCCTGAGGAGGAGGGATTCTATTGGCTACTTGTGTTAAGGGAAGACTAGTCTACTGAAGTAGGCTACTGAAGCTACAGTCTACTACTGTAAGAGACTTCAGACACATTCATTTGGGGATTAAGGAAAAGAGAATTGTCAATAACAGAGACCAAAAGTGTAATTTTACTCTAAATTATTTCTATGACTTTATTGGAGGCATTTTATGATGTTCAATCTGTTGCAGGACTATGCTGTCATCCAATGGGAGAACCGGTGGTTAATACTGGGAGTCGGTGCATTTCTTCAAGTTAACAAAGCCCTTTCCATTCTAACCCTGACCCCTTGGCTTCACCAGCAACACAAAGTAAACAATGAGAGAACAAATAACAAAGCAAGGTCCAACACAATATTAAACACAGTGGATAAACCATAAAGGGACAAATGAGTGAATGAAATATCACAATAAAATAACTAAAAAGGTTTACAGTGTGTGACTGATATGTTGTTATAAGAGAGGTGGACGGTGTGGCCTGGGTGTTGGCCTTACCGGTCTGACGATCTGAGTGCCATCTTTACAGGGTGTGGTTTTAGCGTCACTCTCGCCCTCCTCGTGAACGATCATAGTCTTCACCGACTCCGTCTCACCGTTGCTCAGCCTCGAAGAGCTGGAGGTGGAGGTGGCATAAACAGAGAATCAGGAAGAGATTGTTCTAATCACATTAATTTCCCTTCACCGCAATCACACGCTCAAATGTCATTGCAATATGATGTCATTGTGAGTAGGGATAGGGTTGGGGTTCAGGTACAGGTCCTCCTCTACGTACACAGCCCGAGAGTCCTCTGGTCCTGAGGTAGACTCCTCCCCTCCCTCCTGGTCCACCTCTTCATCATCATCCTCATCTGTGGTACCCGACTCTTCACTGGATGAGGAGTAGTCCGTCACCTTGTGGGGGCGTGGAACATCCTCCACTGCACGCAGCTCTTTGGCCAGTGCCGTCAGGTCCTAGAAAGGAGGATGGGGGTCAGAGGTTAGAGGTCAAATTCTGTTTCCTTCCCCCTCTCTTTCAGTCTCTCTCTCTCTCTCTTTAGCTCTCGTTTTCCGGGTTGTGGATTTGTTGCCGGGTCATTCGCAGGGTTAAATGCAGGAGACAGGATGCAGGAAGCTGCTTGGGGAGGAAGTGAAATCACAGGTGCGCCAGCCAATGAGGAGTGGGCCGGTGAGTAGCAAAGCCAACAGGAGATGAGAAAAGAGATTTATATATTTAACCAGGCAAGTCAGTTAAGAACAAATCCTTATTTTCAATGATGACCTAGGAACAGTGGGTTAACTGCCTTGTTCAGGGGCAGAACAACAGATTTGTACCTTGTCAGCTCGGGATACCCTGCCGCCACATGAGTAATTACACACTGCTGCCATAATTCCAATCTGTCCACAAGGCTGGAAGAGGTTAGTGAGTCATCAGATGACAAGACCAGACCAGACCAGAGCATACAAGGAAGGAAGGGGCTGCAAGTATGAGAGAGATTGAATGATCCAATAGAAATAAATATAAGAAGTATAGGGGAGGAGACAGAGGTTAAAAGGAGCATGAGTAAAATAGCACCAATCAGGAGAGAGGCAAGTCATTAGTACAGAACCCTTCAGCCAATGAGATTGTCAGTACAAACACACACTATTTCACTCTAGCTTACCACTTCCCCTACAGAATTCACATGAGTACCAGTAATCCACAGCGCAGAGGGCGAAACACACAAAGTACTATGTCAGATCATTGTAAAACCGTCATTCCCACTCAAAACTGTTATTTCCACCGCTTTTTGAATTATCACAACACTTGGTCTCATTCAACACTAGTTAGTACACTAGCTTGTACACTAGTCAGCTAGTCCAATAGTTTTACGGGGGTAAGATCTCACCACCGGTTGGTTAGGTCTGACCAATTCCTTCCTCTCCTCTGGGGTTTTCCCAGCATGCTCTGGGCGCTGAAGGGGAGAACCCTCAGACTTTGATGAAGCTGAGAGGGGGACAGCGGGGATACTGGTCAGTAAACTAAAGAGCTATGTGGAGAATTTTTTGTAGTGTATTCAATGGCTAATGTACTCTAATGAATCATATACTGTAATCCAATACTGCAATGTGGTGCTAAATGTATTATCATTTGATTACCAATAACTGAGTACTTTGTATACAATAGTTATGTGTGTGTGTCTTGAGAGTGTGTATGTAAGAAACTCCTCATGAGACTATGCATGTGTGTGTGCGTGTGTGTATCAAGGGAACATAAGACTCACAGCGGGCTCTGAATCTCTCCCCTGAGCCGCTGTGAGAGCTGGAGTTACTGGAGCCAGAGGAACTGCCAGTACTACCACTACTACCACTGCCTGGCCTGGGGACCAGCTTCTCCACCCGCTCCCACAGCAGATGCGGCTCCGCTGCAGCACTGTGGAGAGAGACAGAGGTTTTATATTACAGACACACATACTTTACATATAGGCAAAATATATACAATACCAGTCAAAAGTTTGGACACACCTACTCATTCTAGGGTTTTAAGTTATTGGTACTATTTTCTACATTGTAAAATAATAGTGAAGACATCAAAACAATGAAATGACACATATAGAATCATGTAGTAACCAAAAAAGTGTTACACAAATCAAAATATATCTTTTATATTTTAGATTCTTGAAAGTAGCCACCCTTTGCCTTGATGACAGCTTTCCACACTCTTGGCATTCTCTCAACCAGCTTCATCTGGAATGCTTTTCCAACAGTCTTGAAGGAGATCCCACCAATGCTGAGCACTTGTTGGCTGCTTTTCCTTCACTCTGCGGTCCAACTCATCCCAACTCATTGTTGAAAAACAAATGATAGTCCGGCTAAGCACAAACCAGATTGGATGGCGTATCACTGCAGAATGCCTTGAATTCAAATAAATCACCAACAATGTCACCAGCAAAGCACCCCCCACACCATCTCCTCCATGCTTCACGGTGGGAACCACACATGCGGAGATCATCCGTTCACCTACTCCGTGTCTCAAAAACACACGCCGGTTGGAACCAAAAATCTCTAATTTGGACTCATCAGACCAAAGGACAGATTTCCACCGGTCTAATGTACATTGCTCGTGTTTCTTGACCGAAGCAAGTCTCTTCTTCTTATTGGTGTCTTTTAGTAGTGGTTTCTTTGCAGCAATTCGACCATGAAGCCTGATTCACACAGTCTCCTCTGTAAAGGTTTTCTTCCAGGGGTGAAGGAGAGGACCAAAATGCAGCGCGGCTAGTGTTAAACATGTTTAATACAAACACAGGTGAAACACTACAAACAACCTACAAAATAACAAACGTGCAAAACCGATACAGACCTATCTGGTGCAGAACACAAACACAGAGACAGGTAACAAACACCCACAAAATCCCAACACAAAACAAGCCTCCTATATATGAGTCTCAATCAGAGACAACGACTACCATCTGTCTCTGATTGAGAACCCACACTAGGCTGACATAGAAACAGACAAACTAGACACACAACATAGAATTCCCACCCAGCTCACGTCCTGACCAACTAAACACATACAAAACAACAGAAAACAGGTCAGGAACGTGACAGAACCCCCCCCCTCAAGGTGCGAACTCCGGGCGCACCCCTAAAACTCAAGGGGAGGGTCTGGGTGGGCATCTGTCCGCGGTGGCGGCTCCGGCGGTGGACGAGGGCACCACTCCACCATTGTCTTTGTCCACCTCCTTAGCGTCCCTTGAGTGGCGACCCTCGCCCCCGACCATGGTCCAGGAACCTTCACCAACTCCCCTCTACAATAGAAGAGACAACTCAGGACAGAGAGGTAGTTCAGGACAAAGAGGTAGCTCAGGACAGAGAGGTAGCCCAGGACAGGACAGAGAGGTAGCCCAGGACAGAGAGGTAGCTCAGGACAGAGGGACAACTCCGGACTAGTGGCAGCTCCGGACTGAGTGGCAGCTCCGGACTGAGTGGCAGCTCCGGACTGAGTGGCAGCTCCGGACTGAATGGCAGCTCCGGACTGAGTGGCAGCTCCGGACTGAGTGGCAGCTCATGACTGAGTGGCAGCTCATGACTGAGTGGCAGCTCATGACTGAGTGGCAGCTCATGACTGGAGGGCAGCTCATGACTGGAGGGCAGCTCATGACTGGAGGGCAGCTCATGACTGGAGGGCAGCTCATGACTGGAGGGCAGCTCATGACTGGAGGGCAGCTCATGACTGGAGGGCAGCTCATGACTGAAGGGCAGCTCATGACTGTAGGGCAGCTCATGACTGTAGGGCAGCTCTGGCAACTCCTGACTGGCTGGCGTCTCTGGCAGCTCCTGACTGGCTGGCGTCTCTGGCAGCTCCTGACTGGCTGGCGTCTCTGGCAGCTCCTGACTGGCTGGCGTCTCTGGCGGCTCCTGACTGGCTGGCGTCTCTGGCGGCTCCTGACTGGCTGGCGTCTCTGGCGGCTCCTGACTGGCTGGCGTCTCTGGCGGCTCCTGACTGGCTGGCGTCTCTGGCGGCTCCTGACTGGCTGGCGTCTCTGGCGGCTCCTGACTGGCTGGCGTCTCTGGCGGCTCCTGACTGGCTGGCGTCTCTGGCGGCTCCTGACTGGCTGGCGTCTCTGGCGGCTCCTGACTGGCTGGCGTCTCTGGCGGCTCCTGACTGGCTGGCGGCTCTGGCGGCTCCTGACTGACGGACGGCTCTAGCGGCTCCTGACTGACGGACGGCTCTAACGGCTCGGGACAGACGGGCGGCTCTAACGGCTCGTGGCAGACGGATGGCTCAGATGGCGCTTGGCAGACGGATGGCTCAGACGGCGCTGGGCAGACGGATGGCTCAGACGGCGTTGGGCAGACAGATGGCTCAGACGGCGTTGGGCAGACAGATGGCTCAGACGGCGTTGGGCAGACAGATGGCTCAGACGGCGTTGGGCAGACGGATGGCTCAGACGGCGTTGGGCAGACGGATGGCTCAGACGGCGTTGGGCAGACGGATGGCTCAGACGGCGTTGGGCAGACGGATGGCTCAGACGGCGCTGGGCAGCCGGGCAGTTCAGGCACCGCTGGGCAGACGGGCAGTTCAGGCACCGCTGGGCAGACGGCAGACTCTGGCCGGCTGAGACGCACAATAGGCCTGATGCGTGGTGCCGGAACTGGAGGTACCGGGCTGAGGGCACGCACCTCAGGGCGAGTGCGGGGAGGAGGAACAGGGCTCTGGAGATGCACTGGAAGCCTGGTGCGTGGTGTAGGCACTGGTGGTACTGGGCTGGGGCGGGAAGGTGGCGCCGGATATACCGGACCGTGAAGGAGGACACGCGCTCTTGAGCACCGAGCCTCTCCAACCTTACCAGGTTGAATGGTCCCCGTAGCCCTGCCAGTGCGGCGAGGTGGAATAGCCCGCACTGGGCTATGCAGGCGAACCGGGGACACCACCTGTAAGGCTGGTGCCATGTACGCCGGCCCGAGGAGACGTACTGGAGGCCAGATACGTTGGGCCGGCTTCATGACATCCAGCTCGATGCCCAACCTAGCCCTCCCAGTGCGGCAAGGTGGAATAGCCCGCACTGGGCTAAGCACGCGTACTGGGGACACCGTGCGCTTTACCGCATAACACGGTGTCTGACCAGTACGACGCCCTCTCACTCCACGGTAAGCCCGGGGAGTTGGCTCAGGTATCCAACCCGGCTTCGCCACACTCCCCTTTAGCCCCCCCCCCAAGAAATTTTTGGGTGAGCCTCTCGGGTTTCCAGCCACTCTGCCTTGCAAGCGCCTCATAATGACGCCTCTCCGCTTTTGATGCCTCCAGCTCCGCTTTGGGACGGCGACACTCCTCTGGCTCTGCCCAGGGTCCTTCTCCGTCCAGAATCTCCTCCCATGTCCATTCCTCCTTGTACTGCTGCTGCTGCCCGTTGCCACGCTGCTTGGTCGGGGTTTGGTGGGTGTTTCTGTAACGGTTGTCAATGTCGTTCTCCTCCTCGGACGAGGAGGAGCATGGATCGGACCAAGATGCGGAGTAGGAGGTATTCATGATTTTAATGGCAAACCAACAAACACTACAAATTAACAAAACAAAATAACAAACGTGCAAAACCGATACAGACCTATCTGGTGCAGAACACAAACACAGAGACAGGTAACAAACACCCACAAAATCCCAACACAAAACAAGCCTCCTATATATGAGTCTCAATCAGAGACAACGACTACCATCTGTCTCTGATTGAGAACCCACACTAGGCTGACATAGAAACAGACAAACTAGACACACAACATAGAATTCCCACCCAGCTCACGTCCTGACCAACTAAACACATACAAAAACAACAGAAAACAGGTCAGGAACGTGACATCCTCTGAACAGATGATGTTGAGATGTGTCTGTTACTTGAACTCTCTGAAGTATTTATTTGGGCTGCAATCTGAGGTGCAGTTAACTCTAATGAATTTATCCTCTGCAGTAGAGGTAACTCTGGGTCTTCCTTTCCTGTGGTGGACCTCTTGAGAGCCAGTTTCCTCATAGAGCTTGATGGGTTTTGTGACTGCACTTGAAGAAACTTTCAAAGTTTTTGAAATGTTCCATAATTACTGACCTTCATGTCTTAAAGTATTGATGGACTGTCGTTTCTCTTTGCTTATTTGAACTGTTCTTGCCATAATATGGACTTGGTCTTTAACCAAATAGGGCTATTCTCTCCAGCCACTCTCCATACCACCCCTACCTTGTCACAACACAACTGATTGGCTTAAACGCATGAAGGAAATAAATTCCACAAATGAACTATTAACAAAAGCACACCTGTTAATTGAAATGCATTCCAGGTGACTACCTCATGAAGCTGGTTGAGAGAATGTCAAGAGTGTGCAGAGCTGTCATCAAGGCAAAGGGGTGGCTACTTTGAAGAATCTCAAATCTCAATTCTATTTTGATTTGTTTAACACTTTGTTTGGTTACTACATGATTCCATATGTGTTATTTCATAGTTTTGATGTCTTCACCATTATTCTACAATGTTGAAAATAGTAAAAATAAAGAAAAAACCTGTAGGTGTCCAAACTTTTGCCTGATACGGTACATTTTAATAGACAGACACATATAGACACATACATTTTCATAGACACAGACATGCACACAAAGTCTCACAGGAGATGAGGCTCAGCATTATAGAGAATTGCTAAGAAAGAAAAGGTAACACACAAATAGGAGACAATGATATGTATCACAGGGCAGAGCAGTGAGTAATGTTACATAAAACCCTCCCACACAGTATCCACACACAGAGAAGACCAGGACTCCACGGAGAACAGACAGACACACAGTGAAGAGGTTTTACATTACAGTACTGAACACTCGAAGAGAAGAGGAAAGGAGAGGAGAGGGGGATGGTGAAATAGTACAATAGAGGGGGAGACAGACACAGAGAGACGGACGGAGAGAGACAGAGAAAGGGCAGATAGAAAAAGAAAGAGGGACATGAAAAGGTACCTGCTGGCTTTCCTCTGGCTCACCGGGTTGCTAGGCGTGGCATTGCCATGGAAAGGGGAGTCCTTGCGTGACAGTACTGGAGACCTGGACGTTGTCCTCACAGGAACCTTCCATACAGACAGATGCCAGCTCTCACACAAACTCTACGGCCACACACACACTCGGAGTGCGTGTATGCACGAGAGAGCGTGACATAGGGGTGCCAGGAGCAGAAACGCTGGACACACTGTTAAGACGTCCTTACAAGGTCCCGACAACGTTACTACAATGTCCAAATGATGTTCCACCCATACCCACACTGTGTAAAGTCACCCCACTGAAAGAGTTAGGTCTGATACACAGCAAAAGACAGCATTATATCCACACTCTTCCCTTATCAACCCCTGACTTAACACAAACACAGTTGTCAGGTTATAATATTGATTTGTTAGCATCCCTCTGTAGTAGTTTCCAGGGGACAGGAGGGAAAATAGCCTAAGAACAGGGCGCAGCATCCAAAGCAGAGCAGAGCAGAGTAGAGCAGAGCAGAACAAACAGCCGCTCCATTCAGAAGGAATACTAACTAACACTGACATTGATTTGAGACACTAACAGAGGCTCGCTTGGGAAGTGGAGGGGGCAGAACATGAAATGACATACTCATACCTCACCAACGAAGAGGAAGTGATGTTTGATAGGTAGGCCCTATGTGAAGAGAGGACAATAATTCCACCTCTAATTTGTGCAGATGGGGGCAAAAAAGGGGCCAACGTCTGGATTTCAACAGGATGAATATTTTCCTTGAACAGACGGAATCCTACCCCTCATTTGTGATAGCCTCCAGCGTCCCATTCATTTGGGAGCATTTCTAAAATGCTGAGATGCAAAAGCACTCAGCATTCAAGTGATTGCTGCTGCAGCTTTCTTTCTCTGCTATTTCTAAAACAGTCTCCTTCTGAGGTCTGGGAGGCTGAACGAGAGAAGGTTCTGTGAGGAGAGACAATAGAGGGGGAATAGAGAACAGAAAATGGACCTCTAATCCTTTCATAACGTTCTGCTCTCTCTGAATCCTCTCAGCAGGCCAGGGTGAGGAGGTGGTAGAGCCCTGCACAGGCTTGAATTTTAAGTCAGAGCCCGAGCCATGCCCGCGACGTTAAGGTCCGAATGATTCTGACAAATTGAAGGCCTGCTCAAAACCCGAAATCAGAAATAACTTCCTCCATTAGTAAATCCATTAGCTGCTCCTCTGTCCGTCACTCGCTCATGCACTCTGTTTGCTCTGCATGTGCTTTTCTCATGGCGGCTCTGGGTCTGAGTATCCATAGCAACGGTTCCGCTTGGGCTGCTCTGCTCTATGACGAGACAGAGAGCAGTTAGCTGTTAGCTACTTTCATCACTCAAAACTCAAGCAACAATTCTTTTCAGTGAAATAATCTCTCCTGTTTTATATTTGACTAGGTTGAAGCACATCTGACGCCATGTTATTATCTTAGTCAGATATGACTGTACAGCGCAGCAGAGCATGAGCAAATGGCTCAGCTTCAAAATGTTAGCGATCAATTTAGTGATACCCGAGCCCGACCCGTACCCTAGTTACTGAAGAAAAAAATAAGCCTTACCCTGCCCTAACCCGATGTATAATGTTGGGGCCCGTCGGGTTCGGGTCGGGCAGCAGAGCTCTAGGAGGAGGTCGCCCCATCTTAGCTATTACTGAGACAACGTCACTCTGCTCATTCACTCCAATATTGTCCTCTCCAGCATGGCCATCTAGTGACTACCTGTCTACAGTTCAGACTTCCTAGTAAAGTCATCAAATGACTAACAGTCTACTCGCCTTTGCCAGGGGATAGGCCTGTTCTTACCCTGGGAGGGGAGACGTCTGTGGGGGCCTTCTCGAGGGGAGTGGCCCTAGGCTGGGGGTGGGGCTGCAGGTCAGTGCGTGCGAGCGGTGATGATGATGGTGATGGTGCAGGTTGATGGTGTTGCTCCTGAGAGCGCAGGTTGAGGTGTGCAAAGCCAGGGACGATGGGCTCACTGAAGGAATGAGAGCGTGAGACGACAGGGGGAGTGGCGATGCTGCTCTTTAGAGCGGCCAAGTGGGACCACTGGACCTTCCAGAGACAGATAGACAGACGGGGTTCATCAGAGGGGTGGACACATTTGGAGGAATGGGGAGGTTTTTGGGGAGGAGGAGGGAGACACAACAAGAGAACAAGACCACAAACACAGGCAGCAGACAGTGATTGGATACTGAAGCTTCAGGAAGCATAAAAATGGGTGGAGCAGTCATGTAACCAATATGAAGTCTTAGGAAGACAGATTTGATTGGTTCACATCACAGACAGCCAATGACAGCTCCACCTGTTTTGGTGCTCATGATGCGTCAGTCTCATCACCAGTTGTGAGAATGAGCATGGATCACATAAACAAGCTATTCACAGATGAGCTAGCATCATGCATGGACAGACACAATCACACACACTCACATATGGCATGCACATATTCAAGGAGACTTTTTTGGTGAAAAGTAACTGAGAAGAGTATCATCCAATAGGAACATATCAATACTAGGTTTATAGCTGAATTTATTCCATGTCCTATTACTTTCAAATATGCACTGAGAAGCCCTCAGACATGAAGCCCCATAGAAAGAGACGTATCCCTCAACAAATGAGTCTTTTGTAACGAGCCCATGTCATCACGCTTCATATCGGTCTCTAATGACGTGTCACTAATGAGTGAAGTGACTAATGCATTTAAATGGCTCTGTTAAAAAATGTAGCAATCAATTACATCATCATCATTGCCACCAAATTCAACAATGTTTCATCTAATCACCATGACATTATCCAAAAAAAGAATGTTGCCCTGAATGGTGAACTGTAACAATGACTGTAATCAGGCTGGGCTGGTTGAGTCTTTCTCCCTGAGCAGATGAGATGAGAAATATACTGAGTCACTGTGAAAACAGAAAGATGAATTCTGGATGTGTTTGTGTTGTTTAGCACACAGTCCCAATGTAACAGCTATACTTTTATAAATAATTCAACATCTCAACCAACCTGGCAATGCATACACTCACATACACACACACACTCACATAATACAGAAGGCAGTCAGAGATAGAGTGAGTGGGTGAAGCTGGTATTGAACAGTGGCCAGATCAGAAGCAAGCAGCCTGGACTTCATACTAACACAGTGGTGGAGGATAGGCTGTCACCCAGGGAAGCATCAAAGACATTGGAGGAACCCATTAAGGAACCAGAAAGATCAACTTTGTCATCAGTAAGGGACTAGAAAGTTCAACTATGTCATCGTTAAGGGACAGAGAACAACGCCCACATTTCTCCGCACAGTGAAATAATTCAGCTAGAACGGAGGCTAGAACAGAGGGAGGGGGAGAAGAGAAAGATAGTGAACACAAAAACAGTCATCTACTGTAGCTAGTTAGACACCACTACTGATACACAACCCGGAGAGAGAGCGAGAGAGAGGGAGAGAGACCGCCCTGTTAGAACTACCTGGAAAGAATTAGGGATTGGAAAAAATAATTACGGAAAAGGACAGTGTAGCTAAAGGAGGAATAAGCTACTGCCGGTAGGCCATCTTGGTTGCCGTCTTGGTTACCTGGGCTTCCATGGGTCTGTGCATGGCGGGCGGGGCGGCCACGGGGGCGTTTCCATTAGCGACGGTCTCAGCGGCGCGGGGAGGAACTGGGGGCTGGACCTTAACCTGGGCAGCCTGAGGAGATCCTTGGATGTTCTTACGGTACCTCTCATCGGCCTGGAGGGACAGACAGCAAGGACAGAGAGAGGGACAGTCATTTACCGTCACCAGACCAAAGAGGATGGAGCCACAGCAGCAGTGGGAGGGTCAGTAGTAAGATCAGTTAGGACCCCCATGAAGAACAGGCACACTAGCAGGGACTAGAAAGCATTACCACAACATGACAACTAGAGAGAGATATTATGACACGAAGAACAACAGGGGAGGCTTGTTCATCATGTATTAGTGCATCAAAGGAGGCCTGCTGGCAGAAGACAGTCAACAAAACAAGACCTGTTTAGTATTGCACCTGAGGATAGGAGAGACAGGTTAGTTTCAACCATTCAGCTGACAAAATCCAGACTCTAGACCCCTGTCCTCCTGACTCTTTCCCTGCAGGTGATAATGTAAGCAGCAGGTGAACGGAAAGGCTCTGGAGCAACGAACCGCCCTTGCTGTCTCTGCCTGGCCGGTTCCCCTCTCTCCACTGGGATTCTCTGCCTCTAACCCTATTACAGGGGCTGAGTCACTGGCTTACTGGTGCTCTTTCATGCCGTCCCTAGGAGGGGTGCGTCACTTGAGTAGGTTGAGTTACTGACGTGATCTTCCTGTCTGGGTTGGCGCCCCCCCTTGGTTTGTGCTGTGGTGGAGATCTTTGTGGGCTATACTCGGCCTTGTCTCAGGATTGTAAGTTGGTGGTTGAAGATATCCCTCTAGTGGTGCGGGGGCTGTGCTTTGGCAAAGTGGGTGGGGTTATATCCTTCCTGTTTGGCCCTGTCCGGGGGTATCATCGGATGGGGCCAAAGTGTCTCCTGACCCCTCCTGTCTCAGCCTCCAGTATTTATGCTGCAGTAGTTTATGTGTCGGGGGGCTAGGGTCAGTTGGTTATATCTGGAGTACTTCTCCTGTCTTATCCAGTGTCCTGTGTGAATTTAAGTATGCTCTCTCTAATTCTCTCCTTCTCTCTTTCTTTCTCTCTCTCGGAGAACCTGAGTCCTAGGACCATACGTCAGGACTACCGGGCATGATGACTCCTTGCTGTCCCCAGTCCACCTGGCCTTGCTGCTGTTCCAGTTTCAACTGTTCTGCCTGCGGTTATGGAACCCCTACCTGTCCCAGACCTGCTGCTTTCAACTCTTAATGATCGGCTATGAAAAGCCAACTGACATTTATTCCTGATTATTATTTGACCATGCTTGTCATTTATGAACATTTTGAAAATCTTGGCTCTCTCTAATTCTCTCCTTCTCTCTTTCTTTCTCTCTCTCGGAGGACCTGAGCCCTAGGACCATACGTCAGGACTACCGGGCATGATGACTCCTTGCTGTCCCCAGTCCACCTGGCCTTGCTGCTATTCCAGTTTCAACTGTTCTGCCTGCGGTTATGGAACCCCTACCTGTCCCAGACCTGCTGTTTTCAACTCTTAATAATCGGCTATGAAAAGCCAACTGACATTTATTCCTGATTATTATTTGACCATGCTTGTCACTTATGAACATTTTGAACATCTTGGCCATGTTCTGTTATAATCTCCACCCGGCACAGCCAGAAGAGGACTGGCCACCCCTCATAGCCTGGTTCCTCTCTAGGTTTCTTCCTAGATTTTGGCCTTTCTAGGGAGTTTTTCCTAGCCACCGTGCTTCTACACCTGCATTGCTTGCTGTTTGGGGTTTTAGGCTGGGTTTCTGTACAGCACTTCGAGATATTAGCTGATGTACGAAGGGCTATATAAAATAAACTTGATTGATTGATTGAGCAGGTCAGGCCAGTAGAGGGTAGAACCAGGGATACACAGCAGAGCAAGGCCAAATGAGCCACCTCTATATCAGACTGGGTCATTAGCTCTAGGATAGCGACAACAGCAGCATTTATTAGAACTGCTGAGGTGACCCCCCCCCCCCGGAACAGAGTGGTCCATGTTACTATACCCTCGAAAGGGCTTCAATGAGGGGAAATAATACTTATGTAATCTTCATGTCTGTTAGGAAAACGTGGCAATCATGTTAACGACATTGTCTTACAAACCTCTGGGGCGGTGGGGAATGATGACTGAATAATGGCATTATGTGTGTAAAATGTTAAGAAGTGTGAGGAAGCGAAATAAGTGCAGATGGATGTGGACTGAAAGTGGACAGAACCCTTCACATTTCATATACAGTATATTGCCCCCCCCAAAAATGATCTATCTACATAGGTTTAATTGAATGATGAATAGAGACGATGAGATCCTTCTGGTAATTGATTCAAAACCTAAAACATCATAAAAGCTTTTAGTAGTTGCAAAGCAGGCGTTGACTGACAAAGCACAGCTTCAAGTTTTATGTTCATAATCATTTAGTTTGAAGAGGATCTAAATATAAAGAAGTGGGCAGTTAAAAAATGTCCAAGATGCTGCATCTCTATCTGACAACAGGCGTCTGTCTCCATTTATCAACTGTGCTTCATTCTATAGCCAGAGGACTCCTGATATCTCCATGAGTGATAAGTATCATTTTTGTCTTAAATCGGTTGTTGTCTAGTACCGTCTTTTTGCTATCTAGGGCCATCTACTTTAAGTGCTGCCTGTCTTCACAGTAGCCTACTTGGTGTGGGAACTGCTGACTGATATTAACTTGCAGATGATTGTTGACACATTAACCAGGATTAAGTAGTAGGGCAATTTGCGACTGTTGCCGTTGTAATCAGTGGCTGTATTGGAGGGGGAGTGGTTTCTCCTCTCCTAGGCAATTATCAAAAAAAAGTATATATATATATATATATATATAAAAAATATATATATATTTCACCTTTATTTAACCAGGTAGGCTAGTTGAGAACAAGTTCTCATTTGCAACTGCGACCTGGCCAAGATAAAGCATAGCAGTTCGACACATACAACAACATAGAGTTAGTTACACATGGAATAAACAAAATATACAGTCAATAA
Organism: Salvelinus alpinus; assembly: GCF_045679555.1. NCBI lineage: Eukaryota > Metazoa > Chordata > Actinopteri > Salmoniformes > Salmonidae > Salvelinus > Salvelinus alpinus. The sequence continues at coordinate 27,024,133 of NC_092105.1, read as the reverse complement.
TACAGTCAAAAAAAAGAAGAAAAAAAGTCTATATACAGTGAGTGCAAATGAGGTAAGATAAGGGAGTTAAGGCAATAAATAGGCCATGGTGGCGAAGTAATTACAATATAGCAATTAAACACTGGAATGGTAGATGTGCAGAAGATGAATGTGCAAGTAGAGATAATGGGGTGCAAAGGAGCAAGATAAATAAATAAATACAGTATGGGGATGAGGTAGTTGGATGGGCTGTTTACAGATGGGCTATGTACAGGTGCAGTGATCTGTGAGCTGCTCTGACAGCTGGTGCTTAAAGCTAGTGCGGGAGATGAGTCTCCAGCTTCAGTGATTTTTGCAGTTCATTCCAGTCATTGGCAGCAGAGAACTGGAAAGAAAGGTGGCCAAAGGAGGAATTGGCTTTGGGGGTGACCAGTGAGATATACCTGCTGGAGCATGTGCAACGAGTGGGTGCTGCTATGGTGACCAGTGAGCTGAGATAAGGCGGGGCTTTACCTAGCAGAGACTTGTAGATGACCTGGAGCCAGTGGGTTTGGCGACGAGTATGAAGCGAGGGCCAGCCAACGAGAGCGTACAGGTCGCAGTGGTGGGTAGTATATGGGGCTTTGGTGACAAAACGGATGGCACTGTGATAGACTGCATCCAATTTGGTACCGGCAATAGGTACCGGGAGGTGTGCTCTTTACCTCTACAAGGAAATTAGCAACTAGTGTTAGTACTTCAGGCTCCCGTTTTTTCAGCGGGAGCTATCAGCGACGGCTCGTTGCAAAATTAAGAGCGTTGCCGAAAAAACAAAGATGGTTCTGCCGAGTTGTTCTGCATAGTCTTTTGTAGCTTTGGCAACTATGTACTTGTTTTCTATACCTGTTTGCTCTTCTCCCTGTAGGCTTTACAGACACTCCCCACCCCTTGGCTGCAACCCTTCTAATTTAGTGTACCATGGGCACAAAACCCATGTGGAATTCCTGGTCTCTGGCAGCGTTTGGAACTATGCTGCCATTCAGTCCCTTGACTTTTTGGCTCTGACGGAGAAATGGATCACCCCAGAGAACACTGTTACTCCAGCTACTCTCTCTTCATCTGACTATGTTTTCTCTCATAGTCCAAGAGCATCTGGTCGTCGTGGAGGTGGCACAGGGCTACTAATTTCTCCTAAGTGGGGATTCTCTTTTCTCCCTCACTCACCCTCATTTATATTCCATGCTGTCACTGTCACTTGTCCATTTCAAGCTTAACATTGTTGTCATCTATCGCTGCCTTTGATTAATTTCTTTCCAACTTCCTTTCCCCTCCTTGCCTCTTTTGAACGGACCCTTTCCCAGTCCCCTCCCAGTCCCCTCCCCTCCCACCCCTCGCACGACTAGAGGCTGTACGCCTACTAGTTTCACTGCAACCAACCTCCAGGTCTCTCTGATCACTACTTTGTTTCTCCCTCTACTCCAACCCTAGCCACAGCCCCTACCCAGATGCTCATGCGCTATCACAATCTTTGCTCTCTCTCTCACTACTCTCTCCTCTTCTGTCCTCTCTCCCTTTTGCTAAATCCTTCTCTCCTCCTGTCTCCTGATTCTGCCTGTTCAACCCTCCTCTCCTCCCATTACGCATCCTATGACTCACACTGTTTCCTTTCCTCCCAGCTGGCTCGGCCCTTCCCTCCTGCTCCGTGGCTGAGTGACTCATTGCGAGCTTACAGAACAGGGCTGTGGGCAACTGAGCTTAAATGGAGGGAAACAAAACTTCCGGAGGACCTATCATCCTTTCACTCCCTCTATACCTTCTCTTCCTCTGTATCTGCTGCTAAAGCCACTTTCTATAACTCTAAATGTAAAGCTTCTGCTTCTAACCCTAGGAAACTATTTTACCCGTTTTAAACCCTCAATTCTCCACACCTTCCCTCTCCCTCTGTGCCAATGACTTTGTCAACCTCTTTGAAAAGAAGGTTGACGACATCCGCTCCTCATTCACTCAGCCTATTGTGTCCAATGGTCCCACTCACACAGAAGTACCCTTCACCTTGACCTCTTTCTCCCCTCTCTCTTCAGATGAAATCCTGCAACTAGTGAGGTCCGGCAGTCCGACAAGCTTCCCGCTCGACCCCATCCCATCCTCCCTTCTCCAGACCATCTCTGGAGACCTTCTCCCATTCCTCAAACTCATCCCTGACCACTGGCTGCATCCCCTCTGACTTCAAAATGGCCAGAGTCACTCCCCTCAAGAAACCAACACTCAACCCTTCTGACGTCAAACTACAGACTGGTATCCCTTTATTTTCAACACACTTGAGCGTGCTGTCTCTGGCCAAATCTCTCACTATCTCTCAGAATGATTTTCTTGACCCTAACCAGTCAGGCTTCAAGGCGGCTGACTCAATAGAAACAGCTCTTCTCTGTGTCACGGAGGCTCTCTGCACTGCCAAAGCTGACTCTCTCTCCTCTGTTCTCATGCTCCTGGATCTATCCGCTGCCTTCAACAAGGTGAACCATCAGATTCTCCTCTCCACCCACTCAGGGCTGGGAGGTCTCAGGCTCTGCACACTCTTGGATTGCATCCTACCTGGCACGCCGCTCCTACCAAGTGACATCGAGAGGATCTGTGTCTGCGCCACGTAGTCTCACAACTGGTGTCCCCCAAGGCTCGGTTCTAGGTCCTCTCCTCTTTTCTCTATACACTAAGTCACTTGGCTCCATCATATCCTCACATGGTCTCTCTTATCATTGCTATACAGATGACACTCAACTTCTTTTCTCCTTCCCCCTTCTGACACCCAGGTGGCGGCACGCATCTCTGCGTGCCTGGCAGATATCTCAGCTTGGATGTCGGCCCACCACCTCAAGCGCAACAAGATGAAGCTGCTCTTCCTCCCGGGGAAAGCTTCCACACTCCAAGTCCTCTCCATCACTGTTGACAACTCCACGGTGTCCCCCTCCCAGAGTGCAAAGAACCTTGGCGTGACCCTGGACAACAGCCTGTCGTCCTCTGCAAACATCAAAGCAGTGACTCGCTCCTGCTGGTTCATGTTCTTGAACATCCGTAGAGTATGACCCTACCTCACACAGGAAGCGGCACAGGTCCTTAACCAGGCACTCCTCATCTTCCGTCTGGACTATTGCAACTCGCTGTTGGCTGGGCTCCCCACTTGTGCCATCAAACACCCCCCCCCCCTTACTAGCGCTGACTTACACCTTGCCCAAACCGGCTGCGCGCGTGTGCCATCGTGCGCTATCGTGCATAAATTTATTTTGCCCCCCCACACCAAACGCGATCACGACACGCAGGTTAAAATATCAAAACAAACTCTAAACCAATGACATTCATTTGGGGACAGGTCGAAAAGCATTAAACATGTATGGTAATTTAGCTAGTTAGCTTGCACTTGCTAGCTAACGTTAATTTGTCCTATTTAGCTAGCTTGCTGTTTCTAGCTAATTTGTCCTGGGATATAAACATTGAGTTGTTATTTTACCTGAAATGCACAAGGATCTCTACTCCGACAATTAATCCACACATAACACGGCCAACCGAATCGTTTCTAGTCATCTCTTCTCCTTCCAGGCTTTTTCATCGTTTAAATTATATGGTGATCGCATCTAAACTTTCATTGTATTACCACGACTACCGGCAAAACAGTTCGTCTTTCTATCACCCACATGGGTATAACCAATGAGAAGATGGCACATGGGTACCTGCTTCTATAAACCAATGAGGAGATGGGAGAGGCAGGACTTGCAGCGCGATCTGCGTCAGAAATAGGAACGACATCTATTTTAGCCCTTGGTGTCGCAGACGCTCGTTGGCGCGCGCAAGCAGTGTGGGTGCAATAATTGAATAACATGGATTTCTACATTTATTTTGCGACGCTCGCGCACGCGACGTGTCCAGTCTGGTCAGCATGTTAGCTGATAGAGTATGTATTTTTCCTCAATAAAGTGATTGTGATGTGATGTGTGCGATGTGGTTGTCCCACATATCGATCTTAAGATGAATGCACTAACTGTAACTCACCAAGAGCGTCTGCTAATGTAAATCCCAAACTGTACTCTTCACTGAATATTTGATTGGACAGATTGGGGAATGGTGAAATGCTAATAGACTGCCATTTGAATGTAGAAAGGATATGGGTCGGTACTTTAGACAGGGCTGTATCTGTAGTTTCTACACAGTGTACAAAACATTAAGAATACCTTCCTAATATTGAGTTGCTTACAACCACCCCCCCACCCACATTTTTACCCTCAGAACAGCCTCAATTCGTCAGGGCATTGACTCTACAAGGTGTCGAAAGCGTTTCACAGCGATGCTGGCCCATGTTGAGTCCAATGCTTCCAATAGTTGTGTCGAGTTGGCTGGATGTCCTTTGGGTGGTAGAACATTCTTGATACACACAGGAAACTGTTGAACGTTGTCTCATCCTGAGCAAGAATAGTAATATGACCAATAAAGTGAAAGTCCCTCACACCAGCAATCAAGCCACATGCCCCACAGTGGTGCACCCCCTACAGTAGATAGTATTCTTAAAGGTGTTTATGACAGCAGCAGCACAAGCAATGGTAGCATTCAGCAGCAGTGTCATGGCAACGGAGCTGGGTTTCACCTCTCCGATTGTGGCGGGGCCTTTGGGGTCAGAAGTCAGTTGCTGTGGGGACTTGGTCCTCTCTTGAATCAACAGTTGCTGTGGGGACTGAGGCCTGTTGGTGGCTGGCGGCAGGGGCTGCTGTTGGAGAAGCAGTAGGTAGGACTGATCCTGCTGTTGGAGAAGCAGTAGGTAGGACTGATCCTGCTGTTGGAGAAGCAGTAGGTAGGAACTGATCCTGCTGTTGGAGAAGCAGTAGGTAGGACTGATCTTGCTGTTGGAGAAGCAGTAGGTAGGAACTGATCCTGCTGTTGGAGAAGCAGTAGGTAGGACTGATCCTGCTGTTGGAGAAGCAGTAGGTAGGACTGATCCTGCTGTTGGAGAAGCAGTAGGTAGGAACTGATCCTGCTGTTGGAGAAGCAGTAGGTAGGACTGATCCTGCTGTTGGAGAAGCAGTAGGTAGGAACTGATCCTGCTGTTGGAGAAGCAGTAGGTAGGACTGATCCTGCTGTTGGAGAAGCAGTAGGTAGGACTGATCCTGCTGTTGGAGAAGCAGTAGGTAGGACTGATCCTGCTGTTGGAGAAGCAGTAGGTAGGACTGATCCTGCTGTTGGAGAAGCAGTAGGTAGGACTGATCCTGCTGTTGGAGAAGCAGTAGGTAGGACTGATCCTGCTGTTGGAGAAGCAGTAGGTAGGACTGATCCTGCTGTTGGAGAAGCAGTAGGTAGGACTGATCCTGCTGTTGGAGCTTCTGGACCTTACGCTGCTCCTCCAGCTCCTTCCACTTGTGCTCCTGAGTGCAGGGAGGTGTGGTGGTGCATCATCTAAACTTTCCATGGTGTGTGCTGTTCTAATTGAAGGAGTTCTGTAGAATGAAGGCTGGTGTCTTAATGGTGGAAGCTGTATCCATGTAACCAGGAAACTGATTAATGGGTTTGTATTTTCACCGGGACCCAATTATTCTAAGTGTTTGAATGCTTTGAGAATATTGACTATTCCAGTATAGCCCAAATATTGGTTTAAAGTGTAAAGGAAAAATGACTGAGCTAAAAGTTGATGATGAGTAAGAAGACATGGTGGGGGACAGTAAGACCGTGTAACAGAATCAATGACACACAATGTTGGTGTGAACTAAGTGATGGTGTGGAAGGAGGTGAGTGATCATATCCTCACATGATCTAATGTCCTCTTCTCAAACCCCTGGAGGAACATAGGCCTTCAACAACATACACAACATAAACACGTTGCCACGCAGATCCGCTAACACACCGTCTCAGCAGAATTAGGAACATTGGGAAAGAAACAATGAAACCCCTCTCTTCCTGTAGATAGGACACATCCTGGTGACATCACTTAAGAACTGTAATAAACACTGACTTCCACAACTTGGCCCAGAGAATTCATAACCTCCAAGCTCAATAGTTAGCTCCCTTCAGATCTGCCATACTGTGACATACTCTAACCAGATTTTCTTGAGACAGTTAGAGTAGTGTGACTTCAATAAATCTAAAACTTGCTAGCCATTCTCCAACACC